>NC_143049.1:42912500-43172500 GCF_057628025.1 Oncorhynchus mykiss | reverse complement strand
GACACACACGTAGACACACACACACGTTGACACACAGACACGTAGACACACAGACACGTAGACACACGCACACACAGACACACAGATATAGACAGACACACAAACACACACTATACGTGTGTGTCTAATTGATAAACCTGGGGACGTGTCGGGAGGTGACAGAGTGTAGCCTCCACTCACACAGCCCAGTGGGAGGAGATCAATATAAACAGGAAGGTAGGACACTGATAGGCTAGAATACTGCTTTGCTGTGACAGAGGTGGTTTAATTAACCTAACCTGAACTCTCTCCAACTCCCCTAAGAGACTTCCTATAGGCTTTAAGCTCAGTGGGCTAACACGGTCCTGAGGCGGCCCGTCAATCTGTGGTTGAGACATATGTACAGAATGTGCTACACTCCTTTCCCAGCAATAACGTGTGTGTGTGTGTGTGTGCGTGTGCGTGTGCGTGCGTGCGTGCGTGCGTGTGTTTAGTAAGCTTTTTTGTCTGTTAAAATCGTTCATATAGAGTTTATGCTGTTTATGCACAGCAAGATGAGATACATTTATGTATCAGGGAATACCCTATGGCTGGGACTGGGGGTGTGGTCTATATCAGGGAATATCCTATGGCTGGGACTGGGGGTGTGGTCTGTATCAGGGAATATCCTATGGCTGGGACTGGGGGTGTGGTCTGTATCAGGGAATATCCTATGGCTGGGACTGGGGGTGTGGTCTGTATCAGGGAATATCCTATGGCTGGGACTGGGGGTGTGGTCTGTATCAGGGAATATCCTATGGCTGGGACTGGGGGTGTGGTCTGTATCAGGGAATATCCTATGGCTGGGACTGTGGGTGTGGTCTATATCAGGAAATATCCTATGGCTGGGACTGGGGGTGTGGTCTGTATCAGGAAATATCCTATGGCTGGGACTGGGGGTGTGGTCTGTATCAGGGAATATCCTATGGCTGGGACTGGGGGTGTGGTCTATATCAGGGAATATCCTATGGCTGGGACTGGGGGTGTGGTCTATATCAGGGAATATCCTATGGCTGGGACTGGGGGTGTGGTCTATATCAGGGAATATCCTATGGCTGGGACTGGGGGTGTGGTCTATATCAGGGATTATCCTATGGCTGGGACTGGGGGTGTGGTCTATATCAGGGATTATCCTATGGCTGGGACTGGGGGTTGTGGTCTGTATCAGGGAATATCCCATGGCTGGGACTGGGGGTGTGGTCTATAGTTAACCAATAAGGCCAGAGGGGGTGTAGTCTATAGTTAACCAATAAGGCCAGAGGGGGTGTGGTCTATAGTTAACCAATAAGGTCAGAGGGTGTGTGGTCTATCGTTAACCAATAAGGCCAGAGGGGGTGTGGTCTATAGTTAACTAATAAGGCCAGAGAGGGTGTGGTCTATAGTTACCCAATAAGGCCAGGGGGGGTGTGGTTTATAGTTAACCAATAAGGCCAGAGGGGGTGTTTTCTATAGCTAACCAATAAGGCCAGGGGGGGTGTGGTTTATAGTTAACCAATAAGGCCAGAGGGGGTGTTTTCTATAGCTGACCAATAAGGCCAGAGGGGGTGTGGTCTATAGTTAACCAATAAGGCCAGAGGGGGTGTGGTCTATAGTTAACCAATAAGGCCAGAGGGGGTGTGGTCTATAGTTAACCAATAAGGCCAGAGGGGGTGTGGTCTATAGTTAACCAATAAGGCCAGAGGGGGTGTGGTCTATAGTTAACCAATAAGGCCAGAGGGGGTGTGGTCTATAGTTAACCAGTAAGGCCAGAGGGGGTGTGGTATATGGCCAATATACAGTTGAAGTTGGAAGTTTAGACAGGGCCGGCAGGTAGCCTAGTGGTTTGAACCAGTAACCGAAAGGTTGCAAGATTGAATCCCCGAGCTGACAAGGTACAAATCTGTCGTTCTGCCCCTGAACAGGCAGTTAACCCACTGTTCCTAGGCCGTCATTGAAAATAAGAATTTTTTCTTAACTGACTTGCCTAGTTAAATAAAGGTTAAATATATATATTTTTTAAAACATACACTTAGGTTGGAGTCATTAAAATTAGTTTTTCAACCACTCATCGAATTTCTTGTAAACAAACTATAGTTTTGGCAAGTAGGTTAGGACATCTACTTTGTGCATGAAAACAAGTAATTTTTCCAACAATTGTTTACAGACAGATTATTTCACTTATAATTCACTGTATCACAATTCCAGTGGGTCAGAAGTTTACATACACTGAGTTGACTGTGCCTTTAAACAGCAAATTCCAGAAAATGATGTAATGGCTTTAGAAGCTTCTGATAGGCTAATTGTGGTGCACCTGTGGATGTATTTCAAGACCTACCTTCAAACTCAGTGCCTCTTTGCTTGACATCATGGGAAAAATTTAAAAAATCAGACAAAATTGTAGATCTCCGCAGGTCTGGTTCACCCTTGGGAGCAATTTCCAAACGTCTGAAGGTACCACGTTCATCTGTACAAACAATAGTACACAAGTATAAACACCATGGGACCACGCAGCCGTCATACCGCTCAGGAAGGAGATGCGTTCTGTCTCCTAGAGATGAACATACTTTGGTGCGAAAAGTGCAAATCAATCCCAGAACAGCAGCAAAGGACCTTGTGAAGATGCTGGAGGAAACAGGTACAAAAGTATCTATATCCACAGTAAAACGAGTCCTATATTAACACAACCCGAAAGGCTGCTCAGCAAGGAAGAAACCACTGCTCCAAAACCGCCATAAAAAAGCCAGACTACGGTTTGCAACTGCACATGGGGACGAAGATCGTACTTTTTGGAGAAATGTCCTCTGGTCTGATGAAACAAAAATAGAACTGTTTGGCCAATATGACCATCGTTACGTTTGGAGGAAAAAGGGGGATGCTTGCAAGCCGAAGAACACCATCCCAACCGTGAAGCACGGGGGTGGCAGCATCATGTTGTGGGGGTGCTTTGCTGCAGGAGGGACTGGGGCACTTCACAAAATAGATGATATCATGAGGATGGAAATTATGTTAATAAATTGAAGCAACATCTCAAGACATCAGTCAGGAAGTTAAAGCTTGGTCGCAAATGGGTCTTCCAAATGGACAATGGCCCCAAGCATACTTCCAAAATTGTGGCAAAATGGCTTAAGGACCACAAAGTCAAGGTATTGGAGTGGCCATCACAAAGCCCTGACCTCTATCCTATATAACATTTGTGGGCAGAACTGTAAAAGCATGTGCAAGCAAGGAGGCCTACAAACCTGACTCCGTTACACCAGCTTTGTCAGGAGGAATGGGCCAAAATTCACCTGACTTATTGTGGGAAGCTTGTGGAAGGCTACCCGAAACGTACACAATTTAAAGGCAATGCTACCAAGTACTAATTGAGTGTATTTAAACTTCTGACCCACTGGGAATGTGATGAAAGAAATAAAAGCTGAAATAAATCATTCTCTCTACTATTATTCTGACATTTCACATTCGTAAAATAAAGTGGTGATCCTAACTGACCTAAAACAGGTCACTTTTACTAGGATTAAATGTCAGGAATGGTGAAAAACTGAGTTTAAATGTATTTGGTTAAGACCTATGTAAACTTCAGACTTCAACTGTACCACTGCTAAGGGCTATGTGGGGTGGCCAGTCCTCTTCTGGCTGTGCCGGGTGGAGATTATAACAGAACATGGCCAAGATGTTCAAATGTTCATAGATGACCAGCAGGGTCAAATAATAGTAATCACAGTAGTTGTCGAGGGTGCATCAGGTAAATACATTGGGCTCAGTTGGCTTTTCATAGCTGATCACATCATTTCTTCTCCTGTACATAAAGCTATTGACATTGAGGAGACATAAACCTATTGACATTTAGATCTACTGAACAGGATTTCAGATGCTTCCAACCCTCTCCTGTAGATAGCTGACACCCTCTCACAGATAACTACATTTCCCTCTCCTGTAGATAGCTGACACCCTCTCACAGATAACTACATTTCCCTCTCCTGTAGATAGCTGACACCCTCTCACAGATAACTGTGTTTCCCTCTCCTGTAGATAGCTGACACCCTCTCACAGATAACTATGTTTCCCTCTCCTGTAGATAGCTGACACCCTCTCATAGATAACTATGTTTCCCTCTCCTGTAGATAGCTGACACCCTCTCACAGATAACTATGTTTCCCTCTCCTGTAGATAGCTGACACCCTCTCACAGATAACTATGTTTCCCTCTCCTGTAGATAGCTGACACCCTCTCACAGATAACTATGTTTCCCTCTCCTGTAGATAGCTGACACCCTCTCACAGATAACTATGTTTCCCTCTCCTGTAGATAGCTGACACCCTCTCACAGATAACTATGTTTCCCTCTCCTGTAGATAGCTGACACCCTCTCACAGATAACTATGTTTCCCTCTCCTGTAGATAGCTGACACCCTCTCACAGATAACTATGTTTCCCTCTCCTGTAGATAGCTGACACCCTCTCATAGATAACTATGTTTCCCTCTCTTGTAGATAGCTGACACCCTCTCACAGATAACTATGTTTCCCTCTCCTGTAGATAGCTGACACCCTCTCACAGATAACTATGTTTCCCTCTCCTGTAGATAGCTGACACCCTCTCATAGATAACTATGTTTCCCTCTCCTGTAGATAGCTGACACCCTCTCACAGATAACTATGTTTCACACACACACACACACACACACACACACACACACACACACACACACACACACACACACACACACACACACACACACACACACACACACACACACACACACACACACACACACACACACACACACACACACACACACACACACACACACGCAGTCCTCTAAGACTTTATGTATAAATCTAGTCAAGATTAGGAGAGAGAATAAAGAGAAAGAATGATGGGGGAGAGAGAGGGAGGGAGGGAGAGAGAGAGAGAGAGAGAGAGAGGGAGAGAGAGGGGGAGGGAGAGGGGGGGAGGGAGATGGAGAGAAGAGAAGAGAGAGAGGAAGAGAGGGAGAGAAGAGAGAGAGAGAGAGGGAGGGAGGGAGGGAGGGAGGGAGGGAGAGGGAGGGAGGGAGGGAGGGAGAGAGAGGGAGAGAGAGGGAGGGAGGAAGAGAGAGAGAGAGAGAGAGAGAGGGAGAGAGGGAGAGAAGAGAGAGAGAGGGAGGGAGGGGGAGAGGGAGGGAGAGGGAGAGGGGGAGAGAGGGAGGGGGAGAGAGGGAGGGGGAGAGAGTGAGGGGGAGAGAGGGAGGGGGAGCGAGAGGGAGGGGGAGAGAAGGAGGGGGAGAGAGTGAGGGGGAGAGAGTGAGGGGGAGAGAGGGAGGGGGAGAGAGTGAGGGGGAGAGAGGGAGGGGGAGCGAGAGGGAGGGGGAGAGAAGGAGGGGGAGAGAGTGAGGGGGAGCGAGAGGGAGGGGGAGAGAGAGTGAGGGGGGAAGAGAGAGTCAGAGAGGGAGGGGGAGAGAGGGAGGTAATTAATCTTGCAGAAATCATAAAACAACCACATATAAAAATAAATAAGGATATTTACAAGCAAATAGTGCGAACTGCAATTAGTCCAACATATTGTTAAGTTGCAGAAATGCATTCGGAATACAACAGAACGTGGCCCTATTTATTTTTAACGTTAGGTAGTGTCTACCTTTGGCCAGAGGGTATGGAGCTGTAATTCAGGGTGGATGGGGAGAGTCAACCTCTATTTCATTCACCTTTTTGGAGAGCTCTGTGACTTTGAAAACTTGAGGTTGGGAAGAAGCCAGCAGCATACCACCTTGCATACCACTGCTGGCTTGCTTCTGAAGCTAAGCAGGTTTGGTCCTGGTTGGTCCCTGGATGGGAGACCAGATGCTGCTGGAAGTGGTGTTGGAGGGACTCTGGCTTCTGAAGCTAAGCAGGTTTGGTCCTGGGCGGTCCCTGGATGGGAGACCAGATGCTGCTGGAAGTGGTGTTGGAGGGACTCTGGCTTCTGAAGCTAAGCAGGTTTGGTCCTGGTTGGTCCCTGGATGGGAGACCAGATGCTGCTGGAAGTGGTGTTGGAGGGACTCTGGCTTCTAAAGCTAAGCAGGTTTGGTCCTGGTCAGTCCCTGGATGGGAGACCAGATGCTGCTGGAGGGCCAGTAGAGAAATATCCCAATACCCCAGAGAAGTGATTGGTGACAATGTACCCTTTATTTAACTAGGCAAGTCAGTTAAGAACAATTTCTTATTTACAATGACGGCCAAACTTGGATGACGCTGAGCCAATTGTGCGCCTCCCTATGGGACTCCCAATCACGGCCGGCTGTGATACAGTCTAGATTCAAACCAGGTTGTCTGTGGTGACGCCTCTAACACTGAGATGCAGTGTCTTAGACCTCTGGGCCACTTGACCTGTGTAGGGTTCTGTCTTTCGGATGGGACATTAAACGGGTGTCCTGACTCTCTGAGGTCATTAGGCACTTATCGTAAGACTAGTTTTGTCAACCCCGGTGTCCTGGTTAAATTCCCAATCTGTCCCTCAAACCATCACGGTCACCTAATAATCCCCAGCTTCCAATTGGCTCATTCATCCCCCTCCTCTCCCCTGTAACTATTCCACAGGTTGTTGCTGTAAACGAGAATGTGTTCTCAGTCAACTTACCTGGTGAAATAACGGATAAATAAATAAATACATGTTTTAAAAACTTGAGGTTGGGAAGAAACTGTGTTTTATAATTGTGATGTTGTGCTGTGGATTGATGGCTGCTGTACCAAGGAGAACTACACCATCTGTACCAAGGAGAACTACACCATCTGTGCCAAGGAGAACTACACCATATGTGCCAAGGAGAACTACACCATATGTACCAAGGAGAACTACACCATCTGTGCCAAGGAGAACTACACCATCTGTACCAAGGAGAACTACACCATATGTACCAACGAGAACTACACCATCTGTGCCAAGGAGAACTACACCATCTGTGCCAAGGAGAACTACACCATATGTACCAAGGAGAACTACACCATCTGTGCCAAGGAGAACTACACCATCTGTACCAAGGAGAACTACACCATATGTACCAAGGAGAACTACACCATCTGTACCAAGGAGGACTACATCATCTGTACCAAGGAGAACTACACCATCTGTACCAAGGAGAACTATACCATCTGTACCAAGGAGAACTACACCATCTGTGCCAAGGAGAACTACACCATCTGTATCAAGGAGAACTACACCATCTGTGCCAAGGAGAACTACACCATCTGTACCAAGGAGAACTATACCATCTGTACCAAGGAGAACTACACCATCTGTGCCAAGGAGAACTACACCATCTGTACCAAGGAGAACTATACCATCTGTGCCAAGGAGAACTACACCATCTGTGCCAAGGAGAACTACACCATCTGTGCCAAGGAGAACTACACCATCTGTGCCAAGGAGAACTACACCATCTGTGCCAAGGAGAACTACACCATCTGTACCAAGGAGAACTACACCATCTGTACCAAGGAGAACTACACCATCTGTGCCAAGGAGAACTACACCATCTGTGCCAAGGAGAACTACACCATCTGTGCCAAAGAGAACTACACCATCTGTACCAAGGAGAACTACACCATCTGTACCAAGGAGAACTACACCATCTGTACCAAGGAGACCTACACCATCTGTGCCAAGGAGAACTACACCATATGTGCCAAGGAGAACTACACCATCTGTGCCAAGGAGAACTACACCATCTGTGCCAAGGAGAACTACACCATCTGTGCCAAGGAGAACTACACCATCTGTGCCTAGAATGAATAGGGGCAGTCTCAAATGGTATTCTATTCCATATCAAGTGCACTATTTTTAACCAGGGCCCTGTATTTAGGGAATAGGGTGCTCTGCTAGAGAGATGTCTCTCAGTAACAGCTCTGATAGAGAGATGTCTCTCAGTAACAGCTCTGATAGAGAGATGTCTCTCAGTAACAGCTCTGATAGAGAGATGTCTCTCAGTAACAGCTCTGTAGAGAGATGTCTCTCTCAGTAACAGCTCTGATAGAGAGATGTCTCTCAGTAACAGCTCTGATAGAGAGATGTCTCTCAGTAACAGCTCTGATAGAGAGATGTCTCTCAGTAACAGCTCTGATAGAGAGATGTCTCTCAGTAACAGCTCTGATAGAGAGATGTCTCTCAGTAACAGCTCTGATAGAGAGATGTCTCTCAGTAACAGCTCTGTAGAGAGATGACAGTAACAGCTCTGATAGAGAGATGTCTCTCAGTAACAGCTCTGATAGAGAGATGTCTCTCAGTAACAGCTCTGATAGAGAGATGTCTCTCAGTAACAGCTCTGATAGAGAGATGTCTCTCAGTAACAGCTCTGATAGAGAGATGTCTCTCAGTAACAGCTCTGATAGAGAGATGTCTCTCAGTAACAGCTCTGATAGAGAGATGTCTCTCAGTAACAGCTCTGATAGAGAGATGTCTCTCAGTAACAGCTCTGATAGATGTCTCTCTCAGTAACAGCTCTGATAGAGAGATGTCTCTCAGTAACAGCTCTGATAGAGAGATGTCTCTCAGTAACAGCTCTGATAGAGAGATGTCTCTCAGTAACAGCTCTGATAGAGAGATGTCTCTCTCAGTAACAGCTCTGATAGAGAGATGTCTCTCAGTAACAGCTCTGATAGAGAGATGTCTCTCAGTAACATATCTGATAGAGAGATGTCTCTCAGTAACAGCTCTGATAGAGAGATGTCTCTCAGTAACAGCTCTGATGGAGAGATGTCTCTCAGTAACAGCTCTGATAGAGAGATGTCTCTCAGTAACAGCTCTGATAGAGAGATGTCTCTCATTAACAGCTCTGATAGAGAGATGTCTCTCAGTAACAGCTCTGATAGATGTCTCTCTCAGTAACAGCTCTGATAGAGAGATGTCTCTCAGTAACAGCTCTGATAGAGAGATGTCTCTCAGTAACAGCTCTGATAGAGAGATGTCTCTCAGTAACAGCTCTGATAGAGAGATGTCTCTCAGTAACAGCTCTGATAGATGTCTCTCTCAGTAACAGCTCTGATAGAGAGATGTCTCTCAGTAACAGCTCTGATAGAGAGATGTCTCTCAGTAACAGCTCTGATAGAGAGATGTCTCTCAGTAACAGCTCTGATAGAGAGATGTCTCTCAGTAACAGCTCTGATAGAGAGATGTCTCTCAGTAACAGCTCTGATAGAGAGATGTCTCTCTCAGTATCAGCTCTGTAGAGGGATGTCTCTCAGTAACAGCTCTGATAGAGAGATGTCTCTCAGTAACAGCTCTGATAGAGAGATGTCTCTCAGTAACAGCTCAGTAGAGAGATGTCAGTAACATATCTGATAGAGAGATGTCTCTCAGTAACAGCTCTGATAGAGAGATGTCTCTCAGTAACAGCTCTGATAGAGAGATGCCTCTCAGTAACAGCTCTGATAGAGAGATGTCTCTCAGTAACAGCTCAGTAGAGAGATGTCAGTAACATATCTGATAGAGAGATGTCTCTCAGTAACAGCTCTGATAGAGAGATGCCTCTCAGTAACAGCTCTGATAGAGAGATGTCTCTCAGTAACAGCTCAGTAGAGAGATGTCAGTAACATATCTGATAGAGAGATGTCTCTCAGTAACAGCTCTGATAGAGAGATGTCTCTCAGTAACAGCTCTGATAGAGAGATGCCTCTCAGTAACAGCTCTGATAGAGAGATGTCTCTCAGTAACAGCTCAGTAGAGAGATGTCAGTAACAGCTCTGATAGAGAGATGTCTCTCAGTAACAGCTCAGTAGAGAGATGTCAGTAACATATCTGATAGAGAGATGTCTCTCAGTAACAGCTCTGATAGAGAGATGTCAGTAACATATCTGATAGAGAGATGTCAGTAACATATCTGATAGAGAGATGTCTCTCTCAGTAACAGCTCTGATAGAGAGATGTCTCTCAGTAACAGCTCAGTAGAGAGATGTCAGTAACATATCTGATAGAGAGATGTCTCTCAGTAATAGCTCTGATAGAGAGATGTCAGTAACATATCTGATAGAGAGATGTCTCTCAGTAACAGCTCTGATAGAGAGATGTCTCTCAGTAACAGCTCTGATAGAGAGATGTCTCTCTCAGTATCAGCTCTGTAGAGGGATGTCTCTCAGTAACATATCTGATAGAGAGATGTCAGTAACATATCTGATAGAGAGATGTCTCTCAGTAACAGCTCTGATAGAGAGATGTCAGTAACATATCTGATAGAGAGATGTCTCTCAGTAACAGCTCTGATAGAGAGATGTCTCTCAGTAACAGCTCTGATAGAGAGATGCCTCTCAGTAACAGCTCTGATAGAGAGATGCCTCTCAGTAACAGCTCTGATAGAGAGATGTCTCTCTCAGTAACAGCTCTGATAGAGAGATGTCTCTCAGTAACAGCTCTGATAGAGAGATGTCTCTCAGTAACAGCTCTGATAGAGAGATGTCTCTCAGTAACAGCTCTGATAGATGTCTCTCTCAGTAACAGCTCTGATAGAGAGATGTCTCTCAGTAACAGCTCTGATAGAGAGATGCCTCTCAGTAACAGCTCTGATAGAGAGATGTCTCTCAGTAACAGCTCAGTAGAGAGATGTCAGTAACAGCTCTGATAGAGAGATGTCTCTCAGTAACAGCTCAGTAGAGAGATGTCAGTAACATATCTGATAGAGAGATGTCTCTCAGTAACAGCTCTGATAGAGAGATGTCAGTAACATATCTGATAGAGAGATGTCAGTAACATATCTGATAGAGAGATGTCTCTCTCAGTAACAGCTCTGATAGAGAGATGTCTCTCAGTAACAGCTCAGTAGAGAGATGTCAGTAACATATCTGATAGAGAGATGTCAGTAACATATCTGATAGAGAGATGTCTCTCAGTAACAGCTCTGATAGAGAGATGTCAGTAACATATCTGATAGAGAGATGTCTCTCAGTAACAGCTCTGATAGAGAGATGTCTCTCAGTAACAGCTCTGATAGAGAGATGTCTCTCTCAGTATCAGCTCTGTAGAGGGATGTCTCTCAGTAACATATCTGATAGAGAGATGTCAGTAACATATCTGATAGAGAGATGTCTCTCAGTAACAGCTCTGATAGAGAGATGTCAGTAACATATCTGATAGAGAGATGTCTCTCAGTAACAGCTCTGATAGAGAGATGTCTCTCAGTAACAGCTCTGATAGAGAGATGCCTCTCAGTAACAGCTCTGATAGAGAGATGTCTCTCAGTAACAGCTCTGATAGAGAGATGTCTCTCTCAGTAACAGCTCTGATAGAGAGATGTCTCTCAGTAACAGCTCTGATAGAGAGATGTCTCTCAGTAACAGCTCTGATAGAGAGATGTCTCTCATTAACAGCTCTGATAGAGAGATGTCTCTCAGTAACAGCTCTGATAGATGTCTCTCTCAGTAACAGCTCTGATAGAGAGATGTCTCTCAGTAACAGCTCTGATAGAGAGATGTCTCTCAGTAACAGCTCTGATAGAGAGATGTCTCTCAGTAACAGCTCTGATAGAGAGATGTCTCTCTCAGTAACAGCTCTGTAGAGAGATGTCTCTCTCAGTAACAGCTCTGATAGAGAGATGTCTCTCAGTAACAGCTCAGTAGAGAGATGTCAGTAACATATCTGATAGAGAGATGTCAGTAACATATCTGATAGAGAGATGTCTCTCAGTAACAGCTCTGATAGAGAGATGTCAGTAACATATCTGATAGAGAGATGTCTCTCAGTAACAGCTCTGATAGAGAGATGTCTCTCAGTAACAGCTCTGATAGAGAGATGTCTCTCTCAGTATCAGCTCTGTAGAGGGATGTCTCTCAGTAACATATCTGATAGAGAGATGTCAGTAACATATCTGATAGAGAGATGTCTCTCAGTAACAGCTCTGATAGAGAGATGTCAGTAACATATCTGATAGAGAGATGTCTCTCAGTAACAGCTCTGATAGAGAGATGCCTCTCAGTAACAGCTCTGATAGAGAGATGTCTCTCAGTAACAGCTCTGATAGAGAGATGTCTCTCAGTAACAGCTCTGATAGAGAGATGTCTCTCAGTAACAGCTCTGATAGAGAGATGTCTCTCAGTAACAGCTCTGATAGAGAGATGTCTCTCAGTAACAGCTCTGATAGATGTCTCTCTCAGTAACAGCTCTGATAGAGAGATGCCTCTCAGTAACAGCTCTGATAGAGAGATGTCTCTCAGTAACAGCTCTGATAGAGAGATGTCTCTCAGTAACAGCTCTGATAGAGAGATGTCTCTCTCAGTAACAGCTCTGATAGAGAGATGTCTCTCAGTAACAGCTCTGATAGAGAGATGTCTCTCAGTAACAGCTCTGATAGAGAGATGTCTCTCAGTAACAGCTCTGATAGAGAGATGTCTCTCAGTAACAGCTCTGATAGAGAGATGTCTCTCTCAGTAACAGCTCTGATAGAGAGATGTCTCTCAGTAACAGCTCTGATAGAGAGATGTCTCTCAGTAACAGCTCTGATAGAGAGATGTCTCTCTCAGTAACAGCTCTGATAGAGAGATGTCTCTCAGTAACAGCTCTGATAGAGAGATGTCTCTCAGTAACAGCTCAGTAGAGAGATGTCAGTAACATATCTGATAGAGAGATGTCTCTCTCAGTAACATATCTGATAGAGAGATGTCTCTCTCAGTAACAGCTCTGATAGAGAGATGTCTCTCAGTAACAGCTCTGATAGAGAGATGTCTCTCAGTAACAGCTCTGATAGAGAGATGTCTCTCTCAGTAACAGCTCTGATAGAGAGATGTCTCTCAGTAACAGCTCTGATAGAGAGATGTCTCTCAGTAACAGCTCAGTAGAGAGATGTCAGTAACATATCTGATAGAGAGATGTCTCTCAGTAACATATCTGATAGAGAGATGTCAGTAACATATCTGATAGAGAGATGTCTCTCAGTAACAGCTCTGATAGAGAGATGTCTCTCAGTAACAGCTCTGATAGAGAGATGCCTCTCAGTAACAGCTCTGATAGAGAGATGTCTCTCAGTAACAGCTCAGTAGAGAGATGTCAGTAACAGCTCTGATAGAGAGATGTCTCTCAGTAACAGCTCAGTAGAGAGATGTCAGTAACATATCTGATAGAGAGATGTCTCTCAGTAACAGCTCTGATAGAGAGATGTCAGTAACATATCTGATAGAGAGATGTCAGTAACATATCTGATAGAGAGATGTCTCTCTCAGTAACAGCTCTGATAGAGAGATGTCTCTCAGTAACAGCTCAGTAGAGAGATGTCAGTAACATATCTGATAGAGAGATGTCAGTAACATATCTGATAGAGAGATGTCTCTCAGTAACAGCTCTGATAGAGAGATGTCAGTAACATATCTGATAGAGAGATGTCTCTCAGTAACAGCTCTGATAGAGAGATGTCTCTCAGTAACAGCTCTGATAGAGAGATGTCTCTCTCAGTATCAGCTCTGTAGAGGGATGTCTCTCAGTAACATATCTGATAGAGAGATGTCAGTAACATATCTGATAGAGAGATGTCTCTCAGTAACAGCTCTGATAGAGAGATGTCAGTAACATATCTGATAGAGAGATGTCTCTCAGTAACAGCTCTGATAGAGAGATGTCTCTCAGTAACAGCTCTGATAGAGAGATGCCTCTCAGTAACAGCTCTGATAGAGAGATGTCTCTCAGTAACAGCTCTGATAGAGAGATGTCTCTCTCAGTAACAGCTCTGATAGAGAGATGTCTCTCAGTAACAGCTCTGATAGAGAGATGTCTCTCAGTAACAGCTCTGATAGAGAGATGTCTCTCAGTAACAGCTCTGATAGATGTCTCTCTCAGTAACAGCTCTGATAGAGAGATGTCTCTCAGTAACAGCTCTGATAGAGAGATGTCTCTCAGTAACAGCTCTGATAGAGAGATGTCTCTCAGTAACAGCTCTGATAGAGAGATGTCTCTCTCAGTAACAGCTCTGTAGAGAGATGTCTCTCTCAGTAACAGCTCTGATAGAGAGATGTCTCTCAGTAACAGCTCAGTAGAGAGATGTCAGTAACATATCTGATAGAGAGATGTCTCTCAGTAACAGCTCTGATAGAGAGATGTCAGTAACATATCTGATAGAGAGATGTCTCTCAGTAACAGCTCTGATAGAGAGATGTCAGTAACATATCTGATAGAGAGATGTCTCTCAGTAACAGCTCTGATAGAGAGATGTCTCTCAGTAACAGCTCTGATAGAGAGATGTCTCTCTCAGTATCAGCTCTGTAGAGGGATGTCTCTCAGTAACATATCTGATAGAGAGATGTCAGTAACATATCTGATAGAGAGATGTCTCTCAGTAACAGCTCTGATAGAGAGATGTCAGTAACATATCTGATAGAGAGATGTCTCTCAGTAACAGCTCTGATAGAGAGATGTCTCTCAGTAACAGCTCTGATAGAGAGATGCCTCTCAGTAACAGCTCTGATAGAGAGATGTCTCTCAGTAACAGCTCTGATAGAGAGATGTCTCTCTCAGTAACAGCTCTGATAGAGAGATGTCTCTCAGTAACAGCTCTGATAGAGAGATGTCTCTCAGTAACAGCTCTGATAGAGAGATGTCTCTCAGTAACAGCTCTGATAGAGAGATGTCTCTCTCAGTAACAGCTCTGATAGAGAGATGTCTCTCAGTAACAGCTCTGATAGAGAGATGTCTCTCAGTAACAGCTCTGATAGAGAGATGTCTCTCAGTAACAGCTCTGATAGAGAGATGTCTCTCTCAGTAACAGCTCTGTAGAGAGATGTCTCTCTCAGTAACAGCTCTGATAGAGAGATGTCTCTCAGTAACAGCTCAGTAGAGAGATGTCAGTAACATATCTGATAGAGAGATGTCAGTAACATATCTGATAGAGAGATGTCTCTCAGTAACAGCTCTGATAGAGAGATGTCAGTAACATATCTGATAGAGAGATGTCTCTCAGTAACAGCTCTGATAGAGAGATGTCTCTCAGTAACAGCTCTGATAGAGAGATGTCTCTCTCAGTATCAGCTCTGTAGAGGGATGTCTCTCAGTAACATATCTGATAGAGAGATGTCAGTAACATATCTGATAGAGAGATGTCTCTCAGTAACAGCTCTGATAGAGAGATGTCAGTAACATATCTGATAGAGAGATGTCTCTCAGTAACAGCTCTGATAGAGAGATGCCTCTCAGTAACAGCTCTGATAGAGAGATGTCTCTCAGTAACAGCTCTGATAGAGAGATGTCTCTCAGTAACAGCTCTGATAGAGAGATGTCTCTCAGTAACAGCTCTGATAGAGAGATGTCTCTCAGTAACAGCTCTGATAGAGAGATGTCTCTCAGTAACAGCTCTGATAGAGAGATGTCTCTCAGTAACAGCTCTGATAGATGTCTCTCTCAGTAACAGCTCTGATAGAGAGATGCCTCTCAGTAACAGCTCTGATAGAGAGATGTCTCTCAGTAACAGCTCTGATAGAGAGATGTCTCTCAGTAACAGCTCTGATAGAGAGATGTCTCTCAGTAACAGCTCTGATAGAGAGATGTCTCTCAGTAACAGCTCTGATAGAGAGATGTCTCTCAGTAACAGCTCTGATAGAGAGATGTCTCTCAGTAACAGCTCTGATAGATGTCTCTCTCAGTAACAGCTCTGATAGAGAGATGCCTCTCAGTAACAGCTCTGATAGAGAGATGTCTCTCAGTAACAGCTCTGATAGAGAGATGTCTCTCAGTAACAGCTCTGATAGAGAGATGTCTCTCAGTAACAGCTCTGATAGAGAGATGTCTCTCAGTAACATATCTGATAGAGAGATGTCTCTCAGTAACATATCTGATAGAGAGATGTCAGTAACATATCTGATAGAGAGATGTCAGTAACATATCTGATAGAGAGATGTCTCTCAGTAACAGCTCTGATAGAGAGATGTCTCTCAGTAACAGCTCTGATAGAGAGATGTCTCTCAGTAACAGCTCAGTAGAGAGATGTCAGTAACATATCTGATAGAGAGATGTCTCTCAGTAACATATCTGATAGAGAGATGTCAGTAACATATCTGATAGAGAGATGTCTCTCAGTAACAGCTCTGATAGAGAGATGTCTCTCAGTAACAGCTCTGATAGAGAGATGCCTCTCAGTAACAGCTCTGATAGAGAGATGTCTCTCAGTAACAGCTCAGTAGAGAGATGTCAGTAACAGCTCTGATAGAGAGATGTCTCTCAGTAACAGCTCAGTAGAGAGATGTCAGTAACATATCTGATAGAGAGATGTCTCTCAGTAACAGCTCTGATAGAGAGATGTCAGTAACATATCTGATAGAGAGATGTCAGTAACATATCTGATAGAGAGATGTCTCTCTCAGTAACAGCTCTGATAGAGAGATGTCTCTCAGTAACAGCTCAGTAGAGAGATGTCAGTAACATATCTGATAGAGAGATGTTAGTAACATATCTGATAGAGAGATGTCTCTCAGTAACAGCTCTGATAGAGAGATGTCAGTAACATATCTGATAGAGAGATGCCTCTCAGTAACAGCTCTGATAGAGAGATGCCTCTCAGTAACAGCTCTGATAGAGAGATGTCTCTCAGTAACAGCTCTGATAGAGAGATGTCTCTCAGTAACAGCTCTGATAGAGAGATGTCTCTCTCAGTATCAGCTCTGTAGAGGGATGTCTCTCAGTAACATATCTGATAGAGAGATGTTAGTAACATATCTGATAGAGAGATGTTAGTAACATATCTGATAGAGAGATGTCTCTCAGTAACAGCTCTGATAGAGAGATGTCAGTAACATATCTGATAGAGAGATGTCTCTCAGTAACAGCTCTGATAGAGAGATGTCTCTCAGTAACAGCTCTGATAGAGAGATGCCTCTCAGTAACAGCTCTGATAGAGAGATGTCTCTCAGTAACATATCTGATAGAGAGATGTCAGTAACATATCTGATAGAGAGATGTCTCTCAGTAACAGCTCTGATAGAGAGATGTCAGTAACATATCTGATAGAGAGATGTCTCTCAGTAACAGCTCTGATAGAGAGATGTCTCTCAGTAACAGCTCTGATAGAGAGATGCCTCTCAGTAACAGCTCTGATAGAGAGATGTCTCTCAGTAACAGCTCTGATAGAGAGATGTCTCTCTCAGTAACAGCTCTGATAGAGAGATGTCTCTCAGTAACAGCTCTGATAGAGAGATGTCTCTCAGTAACAGCTCTGATAGAGAGATGTCTCTCAGTAACAGCTCTGATAGAGAGATGTCAGTAACATATCTGATAGAGAGATGTCTCTCAGTAACAGCTCTGATAGAGAGATGTCTCTCAGTAACAGCTCTGATAGAGAGATGTCTCTCAGTAACAGCTCTGATAGAGAGATGTCTCTCAGTAACAGCTCTGATAGAGAGATGTCTCTCAGTAACAGCTCTGTAGAGAGATGTCTCTCTCAGTAACAGCTCTGATAGAGAGATGTCTCTCAGTAACAGCTCAGTAGAGAGATGTCAGTAACATATCTGATAGAGAGATGTCAGTAACATATCTGATAGAGAGATGTCAGTAACATATCTGATAGAGAGATGTCTCTCAGTAACAGCTCTGATAGAGAGATGTCTCTCAGTAACAGCTCTGATAGAGAGATGTCAGTAACATATCTGATAGAGAGATGTCTCTCAGTAACAGCTCTGATAGAGAGATGTCTCTCAGTAACAGCTCTGATAGAGAGATGTCTCTCAGTAACAGCTCAGTAGAGAGATGTCAGTAACATATCTGATAGAGAGATGTCTCTCAGTAACATATCTGATAGAGAGATGTCTCTCAGTAACATATCTGATAGAGAGATGTCTCTCAGTAACATATCTGATAGAGAGATGTCTCTCAGTAACATATCTGATAGAGAGATGTCAGTAACAGCTCTGATAGAGAGATGTCTCTCAGTAACATATCTGATAGAGAGATGTCTCTCAGTAACATATCTGATAGAGAGATGTCTCTCAGTAACATATCTGATAGAGAGATGTCAGTAACATATCTGATAGAGAGATGTCAGTAACATATCTGATAGAGAGATGTCAGTAACATATCTGATAGAGAGATGTCTCTCAGTAACAGCTCTGATAGAGAGATGTCAGTAACATATCTGATAGAGAGATGTCTCTCAGTAACAGCTCTGATAGAGAGATGCCTCTCAGTAACAGCTCTGATAGAGAGATGCCTCTCAGTAACAGCTCTGATAGAGAGATGCCTCTCAGTAACAGCTCTGATAGAGAGATGTCTCTCAGTAACAGCTCTGATAGAGAGATGTCTCTCAGTAACAGCTCTGATAGAGAGATGTCTCTCTCAGTAACAGCTCTGATAGAGAGATGTCTCTCAGTAACAGCTCTGATAGAGAGATGTCTCTCAGTAACAGCTCTGATAGAGAGATGTCTCTCAGTAACAGCTCTGATAGAGAGATGTCTCTCAGTAACAGCTCTGTAGAGAGATGTCTCTCTCAGTAACAGCTCTGATAGAGAGATGTCTCTCAGTAACAGCTCAGTAGAGAGATGTCAGTAACATATCTGATAGAGAGATGTCAGTAACATATCTGATAGAGAGATGTCAGTAACATATCTGATAGAGAGATGTCTCTCAGTAACAGCTCTGATAGAGAGATGTCTCTCAGTAACAGCTCTGATAGAGAGATGTCTCTCAGTAACAGCTCAGTAGAGAGATGTCAGTAACATATCTGATAGAGAGATGTCTCTCAGTAACATATCTGATAGAGAGATGTCTCTCAGTAACATATCTGATAGAGAGATGTCTCTCAGTAACATATCTGATAGAGAGATGTCTCTCAGTAACATATCTGATAGAGAGATGTCAGTAACAGCTCTGATAGAGAGATGTCTCTCAGTAACATATCTGATAGAGAGATGTCTCTCAGTAACATATCTGATAGAGAGATGTCTCTCAGTAACATATCTGATAGAGAGATGTCAGTAACATATCTGATAGAGAGATGTCAGTAACATATCTGATAGAGAGATGTCTCTCAGTAACAGCTCTGATAGAGAGATGTCTCTCAGTAACAGCTCTGATAGAGAGATGTCTCTCAGTAACAGCTCAGTAGAGAGATGTCAGTAACATATCTGATAGAGAGATGTCTCTCAGTAACATATCTGATAGAGAGATGTCTCTCAGTAACATATCTGATAGAGAGATGTCTCTCAGTAACATATCTGATAGAGAGATGTCTCTCAGTAACATATCTGATAGAGAGATGTCAGTAACAGCTCTGATAGAGAGATGTCTCTCAGTAACATATCTGATAGAGAGATGTCTCTCAGTAACATATCTGATAGAGAGATGTCTCTCAGTAACAGCTCTGATAGAGAGATGTCTCTCAGTAACAGCTCTGATAGAGAGATGTCTCTCAGTAACAGCTCTGATAGAGAGATGTCTCTCTCAGTATCAGCTCTGTAGAGGGATGTCTCTCAGTAACATATCTGATAGAGAGATGTCAGTAACATATCTGATAGAGAGATGTCTCTCAGTAACAGCTCTGATAGAGAGATGTCAGTAACATATCTGATAGAGAGATGTCTCTCAGTAACAGGTCTGATAGAGAGATGCCTCTCAGTAACAGCTCTGATAGAGAGATGTCTCTCAGTAACAGCTCTGATAGAGAGATGTCTCTCAGTAACAGCTCTGATAGAGAGATGTCTCTCAGTAACAGCTCTGATAGAGAGATGTCTCTCAGTAACAGCTCTGATAGAGAGATGTCTCTCAGTAACAGCTCTGATAGAGAGATGTCTCTCAGTAACAGCTCTGATAGAGAGATGTCAGTAACATATCTGATAGAGAGATGTCTCTCAGTAACAGCTCTGATAGAGAGATGTCTCTCAGTAACAGCTCTGATAGAGAGATGTCTCTCAGTAACAGCTCTGATAGAGAGATGTCTCTCAGTAACAGCTCTGATAGAGAGATGTCTCTCAGTAACAGCTCTGTAGAGAGATGTCTCTCTCAGTAACAGCTCTGATAGAGAGATGTCTCTCAGTAACAGCTCAGTAGAGAGATGTCAGTAACATATCTGATAGAGAGATGTCAGTAACATATCTGATAGAGAGATGTCAGTAACATATCTGATAGAGAGATGTCTCTCAGTAACAGCTCTGATAGAGAGATGTCTCTCAGTAACAGCTCTGATAGAGAGATGTCTCTCAGTAACAGCTCAGTAGAGAGATGTCAGTAACATATCTGATAGAGAGATGTCTCTCAGTAACATATCTGATAGAGAGATGTCTCTCAGTAACATATCTGATAGAGAGATGTCTCTCAGTAACATATCTGATAGAGAGATGTCTCTCAGTAACATATCTGATAGAGAGATGTCAGTAACAGCTCTGATAGAGAGATGTCTCTCAGTAACATATCTGATAGAGAGATGTCTCTCAGTAACATATCTGATAGAGAGATGTCTCTCAGTAACATATCTGATAGAGAGATGTCAGTAACATATCTGATAGAGAGATGTCAGTAACATATCTGATAGAGAGATGTCAGTAACATATCTGATAGAGAGATGTCTCTCAGTAACAGCTCTGATAGAGAGATGTCAGTAACATATCTGATAGAGAGATGTCTCTCAGTAACAGCTCTGATAGAGAGATGCCTCTCAGTAACAGCTCTGATAGAGAGATGCCTCTCAGTAACAGCTCTGATAGAGAGATGCCTCTCAGTAACAGCTCTGATAGAGAGATGTCTCTCAGTAACAGCTCTGATAGAGAGATGTCTCTCAGTAACAGCTCTGATAGAGAGATGTCTCTCTCAGTAACAGCTCTGATAGAGAGATGTCTCTCAGTAACAGCTCTGATAGAGAGATGTCTCTCAGTAACAGCTCTGATAGAGAGATGTCTCTCAGTAACAGCTCTGATAGAGAGATGTCTCTCAGTAACAGCTCTGTAGAGAGATGTCTCTCTCAGTAACAGCTCTGATAGAGAGATGTCTCTCAGTAACAGCTCAGTAGAGAGATGTCAGTAACATATCTGATAGAGAGATGTCAGTAACATATCTGATAGAGAGATGTCAGTAACATATCTGATAGAGAGATGTCTCTCAGTAACAGCTCTGATAGAGAGATGTCTCTCAGTAACAGCTCTGATAGAGAGATGTCTCTCAGTAACAGCTCAGTAGAGAGATGTCAGTAACATATCTGATAGAGAGATGTCTCTCAGTAACATATCTGATAGAGAGATGTCTCTCAGTAACATATCTGATAGAGAGATGTCTCTCAGTAACATATCTGATAGAGAGATGTCTCTCAGTAACATATCTGATAGAGAGATGTCAGTAACAGCTCTGATAGAGAGATGTCTCTCAGTAACATATCTGATAGAGAGATGTCTCTCAGTAACATATCTGATAGAGAGATGTCTCTCAGTAACATATCTGATAGAGAGATGTCAGTAACATATCTGATAGAGAGATGTCAGTAACATATCTGATAGAGAGATGTCTCTCAGTAACAGCTCTGATAGAGAGATGTCTCTCAGTAACAGCTCTGATAGAGAGATGTCTCTCAGTAACAGCTCAGTAGAGAGATGTCAGTAACATATCTGATAGAGAGATGTCTCTCAGTAACATATCTGATAGAGAGATGTCTCTCAGTAACATATCTGATAGAGAGATGTCTCTCAGTAACATATCTGATAGAGAGATGTCTCTCAGTAACATATCTGATAGAGAGATGTCAGTAACAGCTCTGATAGAGAGATGTCTCTCAGTAACATATCTGGTAGAGAGATGTCTCTCAGTAACATATCTGATAGAGAGATGTCTCTCAGTAACATATCTGATAGAGAGATGTCAGTAACATATCTGATAGAGAGATGTCAGTAACATATCTGATAGAGAGATGTCAGTAACATATCTGATAGAGAGATGTCTCTCAGTAACATATCTGATAGAGAGATGTCTCTCAGTAACATATCTGATAGAGAGATGTCAGTAACATATCTGATAGAGAGATGTCAGTAACATATCTGATAGAGAGATGTCAGTAACATATCTGATAGAGAGATGTCAGTAACATATCTGATAGAGAGATGTCAGTAACATATCTGATAGAGAGATGTCAGTAACATATCTGATAGAGAGATGTCAGTAACATATCTGATAGAGAGATGTCAGTAACATATCTGATAGAGAGATGTCAGTAACATATCTGATAGAGAGATGTCAGTAACATATCTGATAGAGAGATGTCAGTAACATATCTGATAGAGAGATGTCAGTAACATATCTGATAGAGAGATGTCAGTAACATATCTGATAGAGAGATGTCTCTCAGTAACATATCTGAGGTTGGAACCAACATGCAGCACCTCCAGCAGGAAGAGAACCATTTGTCCGTCAGCTCAGGGACCGGCTACACTATTCAGTCCTGTGTAACGTTCTGTGTAAATTACGTTGCTGGACTTCTTGAAACACGTGTGTATTTGTATTGGTTTAAACATGTCTTTAAATGTTTATTTGTTTTAGCTGTTAGTGATAATTCACTAAAGTGTTAATACATTTGTGTTTACATCATTAAGCATGTATTGTGTTATGAGTGAACAAAGGTGTCTGACTTTATCGTGAGTACAGCGTCTCTTCGTTATAGAGTCTTTAAGGATGTGTTATGAGTGAACAAAGGTGTCTGACTTTATCGTGAGTACAGCGTCTCTTCGTTATAGAGTCTTTAAGGATGTGTTATGAGTGAACAAAGATGTCTGACTTTATCGTGAGTACAGCGTCTCTTCGTTATAGAGTCTTTAAGGATGTGTTATGAGTGAACAAAGGTGTCTGACTTTATCGTGAGTACAGCGTCTCTTCGTTATAGAGTCTTTAAGGATGTGTTATGAGTGAACAAAGATGTCTGACTTTATCGTGAGTACAGCGTCTCTTCGTTATAGAGTCTTTAAGGATGTGTTATGAGTGAACAAAGATGTCTGACTTTATCGTGAGTACAGCGTCTCTTCGTTATAGAGTCTTTAAGGATGTGTTATGAGTGAACAAAGGTGTCTGACTTTATCGTGAGTACAGCGTCTCTTCGTTATAGAGTCTTTAAGGATGTGTTATGAGTGAACAAAGATGTCTGACTTTATCGTGAGTACAGCGTCTCTTCGTTATAGAGTCTTTAAGGATGTGTTATGAGTGAACAAAGATGTCTGACTTCAAATCAAATCAAATCAAATTTTATTTGTCACATACACATGGTTAGCAGATGTTAATGCGAGTGTAGCGAAATGCTTGTGCTTCTAGTTCCGACAATGCAGTAATAACAAGTAATCTAACTAACAATTCCAAAACTACTGTCTTGTACACAGTGTAAGGGGATAAAGAATATGTACATAAGGATATATGAATGAGTGATGGTACAGAGCAGCATAGGCAAGATACAGTAGATGGTATCGAGTACAGTATATACATATGAGATGAGTATGTAAACAAAGTGGCATAGTTAAAGTGGCTAGTGATACATGTATTACATAAGGATACAGTCGATGATATAGAGTACAGTATATACGTATGCATATGAGATGAATAATGTAGGGTAAGTAACATTATATATGGTAGCATTGTTTAAAGTGGCTAGTGATATATTTACATTATTTCCCATCAATTCCCATTATTAAAGTGGCTGGAGTTGAGTCAGTGTCAGTGTGTTGGCAGCAGCCACTCAGTGTTAGTGGTGGCTGTTTAACAGTCTGATGGCCTTGAGATAGAAGCTGTTTTTCAGTCTCTCGGTCCCAGCTTTGATGCACCTGTACTGATCTCGCCTTCTGGATGATAGCGGGGTGAACAGGCAGTGGCTCGGGTGGTTGATGTCCTTGATGATCTTTATGGCCTTCCTGTGACATCGGGTGGTGTAGGTGTCCTGGAGGGCAGGTAGTTTGCCCCCGGTGATGCGTTGTGCAGACCTCACTACCCTCTGGAGAGCCTTACGGTTGAGGGCGGAGCAGTTGCCATACCAGGCGGTGATACAGCCTGCCAGGATGCTCTCGATTGTGCATCTGTAGAAGTTTGTGAGTGCTTTTGGTGACAAGCCAAATTTCTTCAGCCTCCTGAGGTTGAAGAGGCGCTGCTGCGCCTTCTTCACAATGCTGTCTGTGTGAGTGGACCAATTCAGTTTGTCTGTGATGTGTATGCCGAGGAACTTAAAACTTGCTACCCTCTCCACTACTGTTCCATCGATGTGGATAGGGGGGTGTTCCCTCTGCTGTTTCCTGAAGTCCACAATCATCTCCTTAGTTTTGTTGACGTTGAGTGTGAGGTTATTTTCCTGACACCACACTCCGAGGGCCCTCACCTCCTCCCTGTAGGCCGTCTCGTCGTTGTTGGTAATCAAGCCTACCACTGTTGTGTCGTCCGCAAACTTGATGATTGAGTTGGAGGCGTGCGTGGCCACGCAGTCGTGGGTGAACAGGGAGTACAGGAGAGGGCTCAGAACGCACCCTTGTGGGGCCCCAGTGTTGAGGATCAGCGGGGAGGAGATGTTGTTGCCTACCCTCACCACCTGGGGGCGGCCCGTCAGGAAGTCCAGTACCCAGTTGCACAGGGCGGGGTCGAGACCCAGGGTCTCGAGCTTGATGACGAGCTTGGAGGGTACTATGGTGTTGAAAACCGAGCTGTAGTCAATGAACAGCATTCTCACATAGGTATTCCTCTTGTCCAGATGGGTTAGGGCAGTGTGCAGTGTGGTTGAGATTGCATCGTCTGTGGACCTATTTGGGCGGTAAGCAAATTGGAGTGGGTCTAGGGTGTCAGGTAGGGTGGAGGTGATATGGTCCTTGACTAGTCTCTCAAAGCACTTCATGATGACGGAAGTGAGTGCTACGGGGCGGTAGTCGTTTAGCTCAGTTACCTTAGCTTTCTTGGGAACAGGAACAATGGTGGCCCTCTTGAAGCATGTGGGAACAGCAGACTGGTATAGGGATTGATTGAATATGTCCGTAAACACACCGGCCAGCTGGTCTGCGCATGCTCTGAGGGTGCGGCTGGGGATGCCGTCTGGGCCTGCAGCCTTGCGAGGGTTAACACGTTTAAATGTCTTACTCACCTCGGCTGCAGTGGAGGAGAGACCGCATGTTTTCGTTGCAGGCCGTGTCAGTGGCACTGTATTGTCCTCAAAGCGGGCAAAAAAGTTATTTAGTCTGCCTGGGAGCAGGACATCCTGGTCCGTGACTGGGCTGGATTTCTTCCTGTAGTCCGTGATTGACTGTAGACCCTGCCACATGCCTCTTGTGTCTGAGCCGTTGAATTGAGATTCTACTTTGTCTCTGTACTGACGCTTAGCTTGTTTGATAGCCTTGCGGAGGGAATAGCTGCACTGTTTGTATTCGGTCATGTTACCACACACCTTGCACTGATTAAAAGCAGTGGTTCGCGCTTTCAGTTTCACGCGAATGCTGCCATCAATCCATGGTTTCTGGTTAGGGAATGTTTTAATCGTTGCTATGGGAACGACATCTTCAACGCACGTTCTAATGAACTCGCACACCGAATCAGCGTATTCGTCAATGTTGTTGTCTGACGCAATACGAAACATGTCCCAGTCCACGTGATGGAAGCAGTCTTGGAGTGTGGAGTCAGCAGTGTCGGACCAGCGTTGGACAGACCTCAGCGTGGGAGCCTCTTGTTTTAGTTTCTGTCTGTAGGCAGGGATCAACAAAATGGAGTCGTGGTCAGCTTTTCCGAAAGGGGGGCGGGGCAGGGTCTTATACGCGTCGCGGAAGTTGGAGTAACAATGATCCAAGGTCTTTCCACCCCTGGTTGCGCAATCTATATGCTGATAAAATTTAGGGAGTCTTGTTTTCAGATTAGCCTTGTTAAAATCCCCAGCTACAATGAATGCAGCCTTTGGATAAATGGTTTCCAGTTTGCAAAGAGTCAAATAAAGCTCATTCAGAGCCATCGATGTGTCTGCTTGGGGGGGGATATATACGGCTGTGATTATAATCGAAGAGAATTCTCTTGGTAGATAATGCGGTCTACATTTGATTGTGAGGAATTCTAAATCAGGTGAACAGAAGGATTTGAGTTCCTGTATGTTTCTTTCATCACACCATGTCACGTTAGCCATAAGGCATACGCCCCCGCCCCTTTATCGTGAGTACAGCGTCTCTTCGTTATAGACTCTTTAAGGATGTGTTATGAGTGAACAAAGGTGTCTGACTTCAAACTAAGTATTACAGGACACGACATAATGTGTCAACAAATAGGTTATAAATAGGTTATAAACGTTCTGATGATTTATGAAGGTTCTGTCCACAGGTTACTGGAGGGTGAGAGAGGTATTTACATGGGTTGATGGACATCCAAATCTTTTGTTTGTGTGTGTGTGTGTGTGTGTGTGTGTCAGATCCAACCTGAAACTACCGCACCAGGTGTTCCTCCTCTGTTCCCATGGAGACCAGGGCTTGATTACATCCTGTTACATTTAGTGGCTGATCTTTCAGCAGGGAGTGGATGTGTCAAAGACTCTGACTGGGTCCAGAACTTCACGGTACGGCTCATTATAGTGTTCTGTTAAAGACTGGGTCCAGAACCTCACGGTACAGCTCATTATAGTGTTCTGTTAAAGACTGGGTCCAGAACCTTATGGTACGGCTCATTATAGTGTTCTGTTAACTGGGTCCAGAACCTCACGGTACAGCTCATTATAGTGTTCTGTTAACTGGGTCCAGAACCTCACGGTACGGCTCATTATAGTGTTCTGTTAAGTGGGTCCAGAACCTCACGGTACTGCTCATTATAGTGTTCTGTTAACTGGGTCCAGAACCTCACGGTACGGCTCATTATAGTGTTCTGTTAACTGGGTCCAGAACCTCACGGTACGGCTCATTATAGTGTTCTGTTAACTGGGTCCAGAACATCACGGTACGGCTCATTATAGTGTTCTGTTAAAGACTGGGTCCAGAACCTCACGGTACGGCTCATTATAGTGTTCTGTTAACTGGGTCCAGAACCTCACGGTACGGCTCATTATAGTGTTCTGTTAACTGGGTCCAGAACCTCGCGGTACGGCTCATTATAGTGTTCTGTTAAAGACCTGACTGGGTCCAGAACCTCACGGTACTGCTCATTATAGTGTTCTGTTAACTGGGTCCAGAACCTCACGGTACGGCTCATTATAGTGTTCTGTTAAAGACTGGGTCCAGAACCTCACAGTACTGCTCATTATAGTGTTCTGTTAACTGGGTCCAGAACATCACGGTACGGCTCATTATAGTGTTCTGTTAACTGGGTCCAAAACCTCATGGCACGGCTCATTATATATTATATAAACAGTGCCTTGCGAAAGTATTCGGCCCCCTTGAACTTTGTGACCTTTTGCCACATTTCAGGCTTCAAACATAAAGATATAAAACTGTATTTTTTTGTGAAGAATCAACAACAAGTGGGACACAATCATGAAGTGGAACGACATTTATTGGATATTTCAAACTTTTTTAACAAATCAGAGATGCAGCCAAGAGGCCCATGATCACTCTGGATGAACTGCAGAGATCTACAGCTGAGGTGGGAGACTCTGTCCATAGGACAACAATCAGTCGTATATTGCACAAATCTGGCCTTTATGGAAGAGTGAGAAGAAAGCCATTTCTTAAAGATATCCATAAAAAGTGTTGTTTAAAGTTTGCCACAAGCCACCTGGGAGACACACCAAACATGTGGAAGAAGGTGCTCTGGTCAGATGAAACCAAAATTGAACTTTTTGGCAACAATGCAAAACGTTATGTTTGGCGTAAAAGCAACACAGCTCATCAGCCTGAACACACCATCCCCACTGTCAAACATGGTGGTGGCAGCATCATGGTTTGGGCCTGCTTTTCTTCAGCAGGGACAGGGAAGATGGTTAAAATTGACGGGAAGATGGATGGAGCCAAATACAGGACCATTCTGGAAGAAAACCTGATGGAGTCTGCAAAAGACCTGAGATTGGGACGGAGATTTGTCATCCAACAAGACAATGATCCAAAACATAAAGCAAAATCTACAATGGAATGGTTCAAAAATAAACATATCCAGGTGTTAGAATGGCCAAGTCAAAATGAACAACATTGGGCCCAAAATAGAACCTTGCGGAACACCTGAGCACACCTTTACGGACTCAGATTTACAACCATCTACCATTACACATTGTGTACGATTTTATAGGTACTTTATAAACCAATCTAGATCATGACCTGTAATTCCACAACATTTTAACCTTTGCACTAACACAGCATGGTCCACGGTATCAAGAGCCTTTGACAAATCAACAAAAACAGACACACAATGTAACTTCTTATCAAGAGCACAGTGGATGTCATTTAAAACCTTCAATGTTGCTGAAACAGTGCTGTGGCCAGACCTAAAACCTGATTGCATTCCATCTAAGATGTTGTTTTCTTGGTGGTAGGTCTTTAGCTGCCTACTAACTAAGGACTCCAGTACCTTTGACAGTACAGATGATTTTGATATGGGTTGATAGTTGACAAGTAGTGAAGGATCTCCACCTTTCAGGAGAGGCAGTACAAAAGCAGATTTACATAACTTGGGGGTTTCCTTAACATCAAGCGTGAGGTTAAGAATACATGTTAAGGGGGAGCAATGATGTCTGCAGCTAGGTGTAGGAGGCGGGGGTCTAGTTCATCAGGGCCAGGGGATTTCTTTACATCAATTTCTTTCAGGGCTTTACACACTTCTGAAACAGAGAAGGATGAAAAGGAGAACCTGGTGAAGGAGTGCACAGGGGTGTCAGGTACATTCATAGGGGGCTCAATTATACCTTTGACCTTTTCAAATAAACTGCCTGCATCTAAAAAATGCTGGTTCAAGACTTTCAGAATGGAGGTTCTCTCAGTTACAATCTGTGTATCGACCAAAAATTGTTTGGGAAGCTGTGAATCGTTTTTGTTCTGCCCCCAATCTACATAAACACTAACCTTGATGAAAGCCCCCAACCTAAAGAAGAAAGCCCCCAACCTACAGAAATACAAGCCTTGATGAAAGCCCTCAACCGAAAGAAACACTAACCTTGATGAAAGCCCCCAACCTAAAGAAGAAAGCCCCCAACCTAAAGAAGAAAGCCCCCAACCTAAAGAAGAAAGCCCCCAACCTACAGAAATACAAGCCTTGATGAAAGCCTCCAACCTACAGAAACACTAACATTGATGAAAGCCCCCAACCTATAGAAACACTAACCTTGATGAAAGCCTCCAACCTATAGAAACACCTTGATGAAAGCCCCCAACCTATAGAAACACCTTGATGAAAGCCCCCAACCTACAGAAACACTAACCTTGATGAAAGCCCCCCACCTAAAGAAACACTAACATTGATGAAAGCCCCAACCTACAGAAACACTAACCTTGATGAAAGCCCCCAACCTACAGAAACACTAACCTTGATGAAAGCCCCCAACCTATAGAACCACTAACCTTGATGAAAGCCCCCAACCTACAGAAACACTAACCTTGATGAAAGCCCCCAACCTACAGAAACACTAACCTTGATGAAAGCCCCCAACCTACAGAAACACTAACCTTGATGAAAGCCCCCAACCTACAGAAACACTAACCTTGATGAAAGCCCCCAACCTACAGAAACACTAACCTTGATGAAAGCCCCCAACCTACAGAAACACTAACTAACTAACTAAAACGACCCATCGCTCCACAAAAGCCTTGCAGAACAAGGGAAACTACTTCAAGGTCTCAGAGCGAGGGACGTCACCGATTGAAATGCTATTAGCGCGCACCACGCTAACTAGGTATCCATTTCACACCGGTTGCAAAGGCTTTATGAAGGCTTTATGAAGGCTTTATAAGCGGAATGTCAATTAAAGCAGGACCAATATGGGTTTACTGGGTACAGTATAGGCTTATTTTGGTGCTAGGCATTAACTCTTTATGGCATCACTCTGACTTTATAACATCACACTCTGATTGACTCTATGACATCACTCTGATTGACTCTATGACATCACACTCTGATTAACTCTATGACATCACTCTGATTGACTCTATGACATCACACTCTGATTAACTCTATGACATCACTCTGATTGACTCTATGACATCACTCTGATTGACTCTATGACATCACACTCTGATTAACTCTATGACATCACACTCTGATTGACTATGACATCACTCTGATTAACTCTATGACATCACTCTGATTAACTATGACATCACTCTGATTGACTCTCTCTCAGTTAAATGTAATTGAAGGTCTTTATTGCCATGGTAATCATATGTTAACCTTGCCAAAACAAGTAGATAACTAACAAAAGTGAAATAAACAATAAAAATGTTCAGTAAACATTACACATCCAAACGTTCCAAAAGAATAAAGACTTTTCAAAAGTCATATTATATCTTTATACAGTGTTGTAATGATGTGCAAATAGTTAAAGTACACAAGGGAAAATAAATAAGCATAAATATGGGTTGTATTTACAATGGTGGTTGTTCTTCACTGGTGGCTAAAGGTCGCAAATGTTGCTGCTGTGATGGCACACTGTGGTGTTTCACCCAGTAGATATGGGAGTTCATTTTCAAATTCTTTGTGGATCTGTGTAATCTGAGGGAAATATGTGTCTTTAATATGGTCATACATTTGGCAGGAGGTGCAGCTCAGTTTCCACCTCATTTTGTGGGCAGTGTGCACATAGCCTCTCTTCTTTTTTTTTTTACCTTTATTTAACTAGGCAAGTCATTTAAGAACAAATTCTTATATACAATGACGACCAGGAACAGTGGGCTAACTGCCTTAGCGGCCTTTCTCAATAGCAAGGCAATGCTCACTGAGTCTGTACATAGTTAATTGGTAAGTCAAATTTTATATCCCTTTTGATGGCACAGAAGGCCCTTCTTGCCTTGTCTCTCAGATGGTTCACAGCTTTGTGGAAGTTACCTGTGGCGCTGATGTTTAGGCCCAGGTATGTATAGTTTTGTGTGTGCTCTAGGGCAACGGGTATCTAGATGGAATTTGTATTTGTTGTCCTAGCAACTGGACCTTTTTTGGAACACCATTATTTTTGTCTTACTGAGTTTTGCCTCTCTCTGTCTTTCTCGCTCTGTCTCTTTCTCTATCTCTGTCTTTCTCTCTCTATCTGTCTCTATCTCTGTCTTTCTCTCTCTCCCCTCACACCTGCTCTCTCTTGCTGCGTGGGACGGAAAAGCAATTATGAGTGAAGGGGAGAGCATTCTCTCTCGCTCTCCTTGATAAGCGTTCCCTGGACTGGGTAATCTCTCGCTCAGTGCCTTTTGGCCTTTTCTGGTTTGGGAATCGCTGGTGAACTCATACATTTTCAACACAAAGAGAAATGGGGGAGGGGCATTATATGGAGTGTCGTGAGCAGAATAGAAATGTCATCATTTTGTCATCGTTTTTTAACGTTGTCTGTCTGTAAGCTTAGCCATGGGCTACTTGCTAACGCTGGGCCCTAAAAGAGAGAGCTGTCTGGAGGAGGGTATACAAAGTGAGCCTGTGATAAATGGGAGATATCGTAGATACAGTGAGCTAGACGGCAACACATATACATTACTGTTACTGGGAGGAGAACAGAGTTGATCAAAGCACTACATGAACTTCACCTGTCTCTCACTCTGTCACTCTCTCACTGTCACTCTCTCTGTCATTCTCTCTCTGTCATTCTCTGTCATTCTCTCTCTGTCTTACTCTCTCTCTCTCTCACTCTCATTCTCTCTCTCTCTCTCTCATTCTCTCTCTCTCTCTCTCATTCTCTCGCTCTCATTCTCTCTCTCATTCTCTCTCTCATTCTCTCTCTCATTCTCTCTCTCATTCTCTCTCTCATTCTCTCTCTCATTCTCTCTCTCATTCTCTCTCTCATTCTCTCTCTCATTCTCTCTCCCATTCTCTCTCTCATTCTCTCTCTCATTCTCTCTCTCTCTCTCTCTCACCCCCCCCCCTTCTCCCTCTATATTACTCAGTCGTTTAGTAGTGATTGATGATCTCGTACTTTATGCAGAGAAGAGAACAATGACCCAGCTATTATTTATGTGTCTGTGTAATCTCCCTCCGTATAGCTCCATATGCCTGTAGAATCTCCCCATAGATTACCACCAGATTGTGTCTGTGTAATCTCCCTCCGTATAGCTCCATATGCCTGTAGAATCTCCCCATAGATTACCACCAGATTGTGTCTGTGTAATCTCCCTCCGTATAGCTCCATATGCCTGTAGAATCTCCCCATAGATTACCACCAGATTGTGTCTGTGTAATCTCCCTCCGTATAGCTCCATATGCCTGTAGAATCTCCTCATAGATTACCAACATCATGGATCCATTATTTCACAAGTTATTAATTGCATAACATTTCTTAAGCACTTGGCAGTAAACATTTCTTACAACTTTTGGACCAAGTTGTGAAAGTCGACTCAACCTTTTGGATGAGGGGCATCAAGTATAGGTCTACTATCTATCCCATACTGCTGACATGATAGAAAGACAACATTTGTATTATCCTTCATCCTCTCAGTCAGCGTTGAGAGACAGAGAGACAGAGAGAGAGAGAGATATATAGAGATATAGAGATATAGAGATATAGAACCAACCAACAACAAAAAAGCAATTAGGCAACAATAAATTCAATCCCTGGACAAAATGTTTGACTATAATAGTGAAGGTGTAAACTTGTCAGTAGAAAACTAAAACAGTATATTTGACCACTCAGCTTCAAATCAAAAAACGTCAAACACAAAACGTAAGAAAATGTATAACAATGACAAATGGTTTGATGAATAATGCAAAAACCCAAGAAAGAAATTGAGAAACCTGTCCAACCAAAAACATAGAGACCCGGAAAACCTGAGCCTAAACCTTCACTATGGAGAGTCACTAAAACAATACAGAAATACTCTACGGAAAAAGAAGGAACAGCACGTCAGAAATCAGCTCAATGTAATTGAAGAAGAAACCACTTCTGGGAAAATTGGAAAACTCTAAACAAAAAACAACATGAAGAGTTATCTAACCACTTCTCCAATCTTTTTGGCCCTATAACAGAGCACAAACAGCAAAAACATCTACATGATCAAATACAAATCTTAGAATCAACTATTGAAGACAACCAGAACCCACTGGATTCTCCAATTACCTTGAACGAGTTACAGGACAAAATAAAAACCCTCCAACCCCAAAAGGCCTGTGGTGTTGATGGTATCCTCAATGAAATGATGAAAAAATATACAGACCACGAATTACGATTGGCTATACTAAAACTCTTTAACATCATCCTTAGCTCTGGCATCTTCCCCAATATTTGGAACCAAGGACTGATCACCCCAATACAGAAAAGTGGAGTCAAAGTTGACCCCAATAACGACCGTGGGATCTGCGTCAACAGCAACCTTGGGAAAATCCTCTGCATTATCATGAACAGCAGACTTGTACATTTCCAAAGTGAAAACAATGTCCTGAGCAAATGTCAATTTGGCTTTTTACCAAATTAGCGTACGACAGACCACGCATTCACCCTGCACACCCTTATTGACAAACAAACCAAAACAAAGTCTTCTCATGCTTTGTTGATTTCAGAAAAGCTTTTGACTCATTTTGGCATGAGGGTCTGCTATACAAATTGATGGAAACATATTTATCAACAAATTGGCGAGGGCACTAGAACAGTCTGTAGCACCCGGCCTCACCCTACTAGTATCTGAAGTCAAATGTCTACTTTTTGCTCATGATCTGGTGCTTCTGTCACCAACCAAGGAGGGCCTACAGCAGAACCTAGATCTTCTGCACAGATTCTGCCAGACCTGGACCCTGACAGACCTGGGCTCTGACAGTAAATCTCAGTAAGTCCAAAACAATGGTGTTTCAAAAAGGTCCAGTCACCAGGACCACAAATACAAATTCCATCTAGACACTGTTGCCCTTGAACACACAAAAAACTATACATACCTCGGCGTGAACATCAGCACCACAGGTAACTTCCACAAAGCTGTGAACAATCTGAGACAAGGCAAGAAGGGCCTTCTATGCCATCAAATGGAACATACAATTTGACATACCAATTAGGATCTGGCTAAAAATACTTGCAAGCTGGTCCTGGGGCTCTGTTCACAAACACAAACAGACCCCATAGAGCCCCAGGACAGCAGCACAATTAGACCCAACCAAATCATGAGAAAACAAAAAGATAATTACTTGACAAGTTGGAAAGAATTAACAAAATAACTGAGCAAACTAGAATGTTATTTGGCCCTAAATAGAGAGTACACAGTGGCAGAATACCTGGCCACTGTGACTGACCCTAAACAGAGAGACACAGCGGCAGAATACCTGACCACTGTGACTGGCCCTAAACAGAGAGTACACAGTGGCAGAATACCTGACCACTGTGACTGGCCCTAAACAGAGAGGACACAGCGGCGGAATACCTGACCACTGTGACTGACCCAAACTTAAGGAAAGCTTTGACTATGTACAGACTCAGTGAGCATAGCCTTGCTATTGAGAAAGGCCGCCGTTGGCAGACCTGGCTCTCAAGAGAAGACAGGCTATGTGCACACTGCCCACAAAATGAGGTGGAGACTGATTTCCACTTCCTGACCACCTGCCAAATGTATGACCATATTAGAGACACATATTTCCCTCAGATTACACAGATCCACAAAGATTTCAAAATCAAACCCGATTTTGATAAACTCACATATCTCCTGGGGGAAATACCACATTGTGCCATCACAGCAGCAAGATTTGTGACCTGTTGCCACAAGAAAAGGGCAACCAGTGAAGAACAAACACCATTGTAAATACTACCCATATTTATGCTTATTTTTTTTCCCTTTTGTACTTTAACCATTTGCGCATCATTACAACATATATATATATATATATATATATATATATATATATATATATATATATACAGTGCCTTGCGAAAGTATTCGGCCCCCTTGAACTTTGCGACCTTTTGCCACATTTCAGGCTTCAAACATAAAGATATAAAACTGTATTTTTTTGTGAAGAATCAACAACAAGTGGGACACAATCATGAAGTGGAACGACATTTATTGGATATTTCAAACTTTTTTAACAAATCCAAAACTGAAAAATTGGGCGTGCAAAATTATTCAGCCCCCTTAAGTTAATACTTTGTAGCGCCACCTTTTGCATTACAGCTGTAAGTCGCTTGGGGTATGTCTCTATCAGTTTTGCACATCGAGAGACTGAAATATCCAATAAATGTTGTTCCACTTCATGATTGTGTCCCACTTGTTGTTGATTCTTCACAAAAAAATACAATATATCTTTATATTTGAAGCCTGAAATGTGGCAAAAGGTCGCAAAGTTCAAGGGGGCCGAATACTTTCGCAAGGCACTGTATATACATATATATAATTTTGCATTTGAAATGTCTTTATTCTTTTGGAACTTCTGAGAGTGTAATGTTTATTTTTATTGTTTATTTCACTTTGTTTATTATCTACTTCACTTGCTTTGGCAATGTTAACATATGTTTCCCATGCCAATAAAGCCCCTTGAATTGGAGAGGGAGAGGGAGGGAGGGAGGGAGGGAGAGAGGGAGAGGGAGAGGGAGAGGGAGAGGGAGAGGGAGAGGGAGAGGGAGACAGAGAGAGAGAGAGAGAGAGATAAATTATATCCTGAGCAGAGCTTGATGGATGACTCTCTCTGATGTTGAAGACAGTGTGTGTGTCATATGGATGAGAATCGCACAGCATTTGACAGCCGGCCCATCCCTCAACCCCTTCTCTGATTACACTTTCTCACTGTGTAGAGTAAGCACTTTATCTGGTCAAAAGTAGTGTACTCTGTAAGGACTAGGGTGCCATTTGGGATGCATTAATAGCTTTGTGAAGTGTTGTAGAGTGAAGTGTTGTAGAGTGAAGTGTTGTAAAGTGAAGTGTTGTAGAGTGAAGTGTTGTAGAGTGAAGTGTTGTAGAGTGAAGTGAAGTGTTTTAGAGTGAAGTGTTGTAGAGTGAAGTGAAGTGTTGTAGAGTGAAGTGAAGTGTTGTAGAGTGAAGAGTTGTAGAGTGAAGAGTTGTAGAGTGAAGTGAAGTGTTGTAGAGTGAAGTGTTGTAGAGTGAAGTGTTGTAGAGTGAAGTGTTGTAGAGTGAAGTGTTGTAGAGTGAAGTGTTGTAGAGTGAAGTGTTGTAGAGCGAAATGAAGTGTTGTAAATTGAAGTGTTGTAATGTGAAGTGTTGTAGAGTGAAGTGTTGTAAAGTGAAGTGTTGTAGAGTGAAGTGTTGTAGAGTGAAGTGAAGTGTTGTGGAGTGAAGGGGTGTAGAGTGAAGTGTTGTAGAGTGAAGTGAAGTGTTGTGAAGTGAAGTGTTGTAGAGTGAAGTGTTGTAGAGTGAAGTGTTGTAGAGTGAAGTGTTGTAGAGTGAAGTGTTGTAGAGTGAAGTGTTGTAGAGTGAAGTGTTGTAGAGTGAAGTGTTGTAGAGTGAAGTGTTGTATAGTGAAGTGTTGTATAGTGAAGTGAAGTGTTGTAGAGTGAAGTGTTGTAGAGTGAAGTGTTGTAGAGTGAAGTTAAGTGTTGTAGAGTGAAGTGTTGTAGAGTGAAGTGTTGTAGAGTGAAGTGTTGTAGAGTGAAGTGAAGTGTTGTAGAGTGAAGTGTTGTAGAATGAAGTGAAGTGTTTTAGAGTGAGGTGTTGTAGAGTGAAGTGTTGTAGAGTGAAGTGTTGTAGAGTGAAGTATTGTAAAGTTAAGTGAAGTGTTGTATAGTGAAGTGTTGTAGAGTGAAGTGTTGTAGAGTGAAGAGTTGTAGAGTGAAGTGTTGTAGTGTGAAATGTTGTGAAGTGTTGTAGAGTGAAATGTTGTAGAGTGAAGTGTTGTAGAGTGAAGTGTTGTAGAGTGAAGTGTTGTAGAGGGAAGTGTTGTATAGTGAAGTGTTGTAGTGTGAAGTGTTGTAGAGTGAAGAGTTGTAGAGTGAAGTGTTGTAGTGTGAAATGTTGTGAAGTGTTGTAGAGTGAAATGTTGTAGAGTGAAGTGTTGTAGAGTGAATTGTTGTAGAGTGAAGTATTGTAAAGTTAAGTGAAGTGTTGTAGAGTGAAGTGTTGTAGAGTGAAGTGTTGTAGAGTGAAGTATTGTAAAGTTAAGTGAAGTGTTGTAGAGTGAAGTGTTGTAGAGTGAAGTGTTGTAGAGGGAAGTGTTGTAGAGGGAAGAGTTGTAGAGTGAAGTGTTGTAGTGTGAAATGTTGTGAAGTGTTGTAGAGTGAAATGTTGTAGAGTGATGTGAAGTGTTGTAGAGTGAATAATTGTGAAGTGTTGTAGAGTGAAGTGTTGACGTGTGAAATGTTGTAGAGTGAAGTGTTGTATAGTGAAGTGTTGTAGAGTGAAGTGTTGTAGAGTGAAGTGTTGTAGAGTGAAGTGTTGTAGAGTGAAGTGTTGTAGAGTGAAGTGTTGTAGAATGAAGTGTTTTAGAGTGAAGTGTTGTAGAGTGAAGTGTTGTAGAGTGAAGTGTTGTAGAGTGAAGTGTTGTAGAGTGAAGTGTTGTATAGTGAAGTGCTGTGAAGTGTTGTATAGTGAATAATTGTGAAATGATGTTGAGTAGGACTAAACCCTGACTGTAGTGGTTGTTGTCCAAGAGGGACAACAACCACTACAGTCAGGGTTTAGTCCTGGACAACAACCACCACAGTCAGGGTTTAGTCCTGGACAACAACCACTACAGTCAGGGTTTAGTCCTGGACAACAACCACTACAGTCAGGGTTTAGTCCTGGACAACAACCGCTACAGTCGGGGTTTAGTCCTGGACAACAACCGCTACAGTCGGGGTTTAGTCCTGGACAACAACCACTACAGTCGGGGTTTAGTCCTGGACAACAACCACCACAGTCGGGGTTTAGTCCTGGACAACAACCACTACAGTCAGGGTTTAGTCCTGAACAACAACCACCACAGTCAGGGTTTAGTCCTGGACATAGTACTACTACAACAACTACTCTCAGTAGTTAATTATGTACTCAATGTTTTAGACACTACAAATAAATGTTCTGCTTTGTTTGTGGATCTGTCGAAAGCTTTTGATATTGTTGATCATGTTATTTTATTGAACACGTTGTTCCCAATAGGTCTGAGCCTGTTCTTGGTTTCATGACTATCTTAGTCTGAATGTCTTGAAGGTTCGTCGAGGTAATTGAGGTAATATGTACATGTGCAGTAGGTAGAAGTAAAGGGACTATGCATAGATAATAAACAGAGCGTATCAGCAGCGTAAAGGGGAGGACGACAACAATGCAAATAGTCTGGGTAGCCATTTGATGAGATGTTCAGGAGTCTTATGGCTTGGGGGGTAGAAGCTGTTTATAGAAGCCTCTTGGACCTAGACTTGGCGCTCCGGTACCGCTTGTTGTGCGGTAACAGAGGGAACAGTCTATGACTAGGGTGGCTGGAGTCTTTGACAATTTTTACGGTCTTCCTCTGACACCGCCTGGTATAGAGGTCCTGGATTCTCATAAGAATGTTTCAGATTAACTTCATGTTCACTCATTAGATGGTTCTCCAGTAGAACGTGTTCCCGCATATAAATACTGAGGCATTTGGATTGATGTCGATATGATGTTTAAAATACATATAGATGAGCTGGTTAAGAAGCTAAGATTTAAAGTGGCCTTTTTCTACAGAAACAGATGGTGTCTTTCTCTGAGCAGTAGGAAACAGATGGTGTCTTTCTCTGAGCAGCAGGAAGCAGATTATTCAGTCAACCTTTTTCTACAGAAACAGATGGTGTCTTTCTCTGAGCAGTAGGAAGCAGATTATTCAGTCAACCTTTTTCTACAGAAACAGATGGTGTCTTTCTCTGAGCAGTAGGAAGCAGATTATTCAGTCAACCTTTTTCTACAGAAACAGATGGTGTCTTTCTCTGAGCAGCAGGAAGCAGATTATTCAGTCAACCTTTTTCTACAGAAACAGATGGTGTCTTTCTCTGAGCAGTAGGAAGCAGATTATTCAGTCAACCTTTTTCTACAGAAACAGATGGTGTCTTTCTCTGAGCAGTAGGAAGCAGGTTATTCAGTCAACCTTTTTCTACAGAAACAGATGGTGTCTTTCTCTGAGCAGCAGGAAGCAGATTATTCAGTCAACCTTTTTCTACAGAAACAGATGGTGTCTTTCTCTGAGCAGCAGGAAGCAGATTATTCAGTCAACCTTTTTCTACAGAAACAGATGGTGTCTTTCTCTGAGCAGCAGGAAGCAGATTATTCAGTCAACCTTTTTCTACAGAAACAGATGGTGTCTTTCTCTGAGCAGTAGGAAGAAGGTTATTCAGTCAACCTTTTTCTACAGAAACAGATGGTGTCTTTCTCTGAGCAGCAGGAAGCAGATTATTCAGTCAACCTTTTTATCTGTTGTTGTTTATGGTGATATCATGTATTAAAGTGCAGCTGCTAAAACTCTTAAACCTTTAGATGCCATCTATCATCGTGCCCTTTGTTTTGTTACAGGGGACAGTGTTGATACTCATCACTGCACGCTGTATCAAAAGGTTGGCTGGGCTTCGTTAAAGCCCCGTAGATCTCTACATTACTCCCTTTCTGTTTACAAGGCCCTAGTTTTTAAACTTCTGTTTCATCTAACTTTGCTGTTGAAGTATAGACACCTGAGTCGCCTAACCCGTTCACAGGATTGGTTAACTCTTGATGTCGCCTAACCCGTTCACAGGATTGGTTAACTCTTGGTGTCGCCTAACCCGTTCACAGGATTGGTTAACTCGTGGTGTCGCCTAACCCGTTCACAGGATTGGTTAACTCTTGGTGTCGCCTAACCCGTTCACAGGATTGGTTAACTCTTGGTGTCGCCTAACCCGTTCACAGGATTGGTTAACTCTTGGTGTCGCCTAACCCGTTCACAGGATTGGTTAACTCTTGGTGTCGCCTAACCCGTTCACAGGATTGGTTAACTCTTGGTGTCGCCTAACCCGTTCACAGGATTGGTTAACTCTTGGTGTCGCCTAACCCGTTCACAGGATTGGTTAACTCTTGGTGTCGCCTAACCCGTTCACAGGATTGGTTAACTCGTGGTGTCGCCTAACCCGTTCACAGGATTGGTTAACTCTTGGTGTCGCCTAACCCGTTCACAGGATTGGTTAACTCTTGGTGTCGCCTAACCCGTTCACAGGATTGGTTAACTCTTGGTGTCGCCTAACCCGTTCACAGGATTGGTTAACTCTTGGTGTCGCCTAACCCGTTCACAGGATTGGTTAACTCTTGGTGTCGCCTAACCCGTTCACAGGATTGGTTAACTCTTGGTGTCGCCTAACCCGTTCACAGGATTGGTTAACTCTTGGTGTCGCCTAACCCGTTCACAGGATTGGTTAACTCTTGGTGTCGCCTAACCCGTTCACAGGATTGGTTAACTCTTGATGTCGCCTAACCCGTTCACAGGATTGGTTAACTCTTGATGTCGCCTAACCCGTTCACAGGATTGGTTAACTATTTCGGTTCCTAGGGTTTCCAACCAGCTAGGTAAATCTGCTTTTAGTTTTAATGCACTGTATGGCTGGAACACAATTCTAAATACATGTTATGATGTTCTGGTGCCGTTTCGGGCCATTTAAAGTATTGATTGGGGACTTATTTTATTCTCATGATCTCTGCTGCTGCTCTGGTTTTCCGCTGCTGCACGGTTGCCATGCCAACCTTTGTTGTTTGTCTGATGCTGTCGCTAGTTAGCTCTACGTAGGTGACACAACCAGAGAAGCCGGTGTTTTTGGAGGATATATTGGCACGGGTGTTGTTAAGGCCGGGATGAAGTCTAGGGCAAACCGTACCAATATATCCTGCAAGGAGGCTGAGGGACATGCTGCAGGGGTAGGAGGCTGAGGGACAGGCTGAGGGACAGACTGAGGGACAGGCTGTAGTGGTAGGAGGCTGAGGGACAGGCTGCAGGGGTAGGAGGCTGAGGGACAGGCTGAGGGACAGACTGTAGGGGTAGGAGGCTGAGGGACAGGCTGAGGGACAGACTGAGGGACAGACTGTAGGGGTAGGAGGCTGAGGGACAGGCTGAGGGACAGACTGAGGGACAGACTGTAGGGGTAGGAGGCTGAGGGACAGGCTGAGGGACAGACTGTAGGGGTAGGAGGCTGAGGGACAGGCTGAGGGACAGACTGAGGGACAGGCTGAGGGACAGGCTGAGGGACAGGCTGAGGGACAGGCTGAGGGACAGACTGAGGGACAGACTGAGGGACAGACTGAGGGACAGGCTGTAGGGGTAGGAGGCTGAGGGACAGGCTGCCGGGGTAGGAGGCTGAGGGACAGGCTGAGGGACAGGCTGAGGGACAGGCTGAGGGACAGACTGAGGGACAGGCTGTAGGGGTAGGAGGCTGAGGGACAGGCTGCCGGGGTAGGAGGCTGAGGGACAGACTGAGGGACAGGCTGAGGGACAGGCTGAGGGACAGGCTGAGGGACAGGCTGCAGGGGTAGGAGGCTGAGGGACAGGCTGAGGGACAGGCTGAGGGACAGGCTGCAGGGGTAGGAGGCTGAGGGACAGGCTGAGGGACAGGCTGCCGGGGTAGGCTGCCGGGGTAGGAGGCTGAGGGACAGACTGAGGGACAGGCTGCAGGGACAGACTGAGGGACAGGCTGTAGGGGTAGGAGGCTGAGGGACAGGCTGCCGGGGTAGGAGGCTGAGGGACAGACTGAGGGACAGGCTGTAGGGGTAGGAGGCTGAGGGACAGGCTGTAGGGGTAGGAGGCTGAGGGACAGGCTGTAGGGGTAGGAGGCTGAGGGACAGGCTGAGGGACAGGCTGAGGGACAGACTGAGGGACAGGCTGTAGTGGTAGGAGGCTGAGGGACAGGCTGAGGGACAGGCTGAGGGACAGGCTGCAGGGGTAGGAGGCTGAGGGACAGGCTGAGGGACAGGCTGTAGGGGTAGGAGGCTGAGGGACAGGCTGCCGGGGTAGGAGGCTGAGGGACAGGCTGAGGGACAGGCTGAGGGACAGGCTGTAGTGGTAGGAGGCTGAGGGACAGGCTGAGGGACAGGCTGAGGGACAGGCTGCAGGGGTAGGAGGCTGAGGGACAGGCTGAGGGACAGACTGTAGGGGTAGGAGGCTGAGGGACAGGCTGAGGGACAGGCTGAGGGACAGACTGTAGGGGTAGGAGGCTGAGGGACAGGCTGAGGGACAGGCTGAGGGACAGGCTGAGGGACAGACTGAGGGACAGACTGTAGGGGTAGGAGGCTGAGGGACAGGCTGAGGGACAGACTGTAGGGGTAGGAGGCTGAGGGACAGGCTGAGGGACAGACTGTACGGGTAGGAGGCTGAGGGACAGGCTGAGGGACAGGCTGAGGGACAGGCTGAGGGACAGACTGTAGGGGTAGGAGACTGAGGGACAGGCTGAGGGACAGACTGAGGGACAGGCTGAGGGACAGGCTGAGGGACAGGCTGTAGGGGTAGGAGGCTGAGGGACAGGCTGCAGGGGTAGGAGGCTGAGGGACAGGCTGAGGGACAGACTGTAGGGGTAGGAGGCTGAGGGACAGGCTGAGGGACAGGCTGCCGGGGTAGGAGGCTGAGGGACAGGATGCAGGAGTAGGAGGCTGAGGGACAGGCTGAGGGACAGACTGTAGGGGTAGGAGGCTGAGGGACAGGCTGAGGGACAGACTGAGGGACAGACTGTAGGGGTAGGAGGCTGAGGGACAGGCTGAGGGACAGGCTGAGGGACAGGCTGAGGGACAGACTGAGGGACAGGCTGCAGGGGTAGGAGGCTGAGGGACAGGCTGAGGGACAGACTGTAGGGGTAGGAGGCTGAGGGACAGGCTGAGGGACAGACTGAGGGACAGACTGTAGGGGTAGGAGGCTGAGGGACAGGCTGAGGGACAGACTGTAGGGGTAGGAGGCTGAGGGACAGGCTGAGGGACAGACTGTAGGGGTAGGAGGCTGAGGGACAGGCTGAGGGACAGACTGTAGGGGTAGGAGGCTGAGGGACAGGCTGAGGGACAGACTGAGGGACAGACTGTAGGGGTAGGAGGCTGAGGGACAGGCTGAGGGACAGACTGTAGGGGTAGGAGGCTGAGGGACAGGCTGAGGGACAGACTGTAGGGGTAGGAGGCTGAGGGACAGGCTGAGGGACAGACTGTAGGGGTAGGAGGCTGAGGGACAGGCTGAGGGACAGACTGTACGGGTAGGAGGCTGAGGGACAGGCTGAGGGACAGGCTGAGGGACAGGCTGAGGGACAGGCTGAGGGACAGGCTGTAGGGGTAGGAGGCTGAGGGACAGGCTGCAGGGGTAGGAGGCTGAGGGACAGGCTGAGGGACAGACTGTAGGGGTAGGAGGCTGAGGGACAGGCTGAGGGACAGGCTGCCGGGGTAGGAGGCTGAGGGACAGGCTGCAGGGGTAGGAGGCTGAGGGACAGGCTGAGGGACAGACTGTAGGGGTAGGAGGCTGAGGGACAGGCTGAGGGACAGACTGAGGGACAGACTGTAGGGGTAGGAGGCTGAGGGACAGGCTGAGGGACAGGCTGAGGGACAGGCTGAGGGACAGACTGAGGGACAGGCTGCAGGGGTAGGAGGCTGAGGGACAGGCTGAGGGACAGACTGTAGGGGTAGGAGGCTGAGGGACAGGCTGAGGGACAGACTGAGGGACAGACTGTAGGGGTAGGAGGCTGAGGGACAGGCTGAGGGACAGACTGTAGGGGTAGGAGGCTGAGGGACAGGCTGAGGGACAGACTGTAGGGGTAGGAGGCTGAGGGACAGGCTGAGGGACAGACTGTAGGGGTAGGAGGCTGAGGGACAGGCTGAGGGACAGACTGAGGGACAGACTGTAGGGGTAGGAGGCTGAGGGACAGGCTGAGGGACAGACTGTAGGGGTAGGAGGCTGAGGGACAGGCTGAGGGACAGACTGTAGGGGTAGGAGGCTGAGGGACAGGCTGAGGGACAGACTGTAGGGGTAGGAGGCTGAGGGACAGGCTGAGGGACAGACTGTACGGGTAGGAGGCTGAGGGACAGGCTGAGGGACAGGCTGAGGGACAGGCTGAGGGACAGACTGTAGGGGTAGGAGACTGAGGGACAGGCTGAGGGACAGACTGAGGGACAGGCTGAGGGACATGCTGTAGGGGTAGGAGACTGAGGGACAGGCTGAGGGACAGACTGAGGGACAGGCTGCAGGGGTAGGAGGCTGAGGGACAGACTGAGGGACAGGCTGTAGGGGTAGGAGACTGAGGGACAGGCTGAGGGACAGACTGAGGGACAGGCTGTAGGGGTAGGAGGCTGAGGGACAGGCTGCCGGGGTAGGAAGCTGAGGGACAGACTGAGGGACAGGCTGCAGGGGTAGGAGGCTGAGGGACAGGCTGAGGGACAGACTGTAGGGGTAGGAGGCTGAGGGACAGGCTGTAGGGGTAGGAGGCTGAGGGACAGGCTGAGGGACAGACTGAGGGACAGACTGTAGGGGTAGGAGGCTGAGGGACAGGCTGAGGGACAGACTGTAGGGGTAGGAGGCTGAGGGACAGACTGAGGGACAGGCTGAGGGACAGACTGAGGGACAGACTGAGGGACAGACTGAGGGACAGGCTGAGGGACAGACTGAGGGACAGACTGCAGGGGTAGGAGGCTGAGGGACAGGCTGAGGGACAGGCTGAGGGACAGGCTGAGGGACAGGCTGAGGGACAGGCTGCAGGGGTAATTTGTTAATAGTCGGCAGGCCAAACATAATTAGCATATCATAATAGCACAATGAATAGGCCTATAGTTGGAGCTGAACAACATTTTAACACATTTGATTAGTACATAATACATTCAGTGACAAGAAAATAATTTATATCTGATTCATGTTACTAAAATCACCAATAACTCTATTCAATTATTATTTTTCTGTTTATTTCTCTGTGCGTTGATTGGTGGGGAAAAACAGGTCTAGGTAGCCTGGTACAGGTCTAGGTAGCCTGGTACAGGTCTAGGTAGCCTGGTACAGGTCTAGGTAGCCTGGTACAGGTCTAGGTAGCCTGGTACAGGTCTAGGTAGCCTGGTACAGGTCTAGGTAGCCTGGTACAAGTCTAGGTAGCCTGGTACAGGTCTAGGTAGCCTGGTACAGGTCTAGGTAGCCTGGTACAGGTCTAGGTAGCCTGGTACAGGTCTAGGTAGCCTGGTACAGGTCTAGGTAGCCTGGTACAAGTCTAGGTAGCCTGGTACAGGTCTAGGTAGCCTGGTACAGGTCTAGGTAGCCTGGTACAGGTCTAGGTAGCCTGGTACAAGTCTAGGTAGCCTGGTACAGGTCTAGGTAGCCTGGTACAGGTCTAGGTAGCCTGGTACAGGTCTAGGTAGCCTGGTACAGGTCTAGGTAGCCTGGTACAGGTCTAGGTAGCCTGGTACAGGTCTAGGTAGCCTGGTACAGGTCTAGGTAGCCTGGTACAGGTCTAGGTAGCCTGGTACAAGTCTAGGTAGCCTGGTACAGGTCTAGGTAGCCTGGTACAGGTCTAGGTAGCCTGGTACAGGTCTAGGTAGCCTGGTACAGGTCTAGGTAGCCTGGTACAGGTCTAGGTAGCCTGGTACAGGTCTAGGTAGCCTGGTACAGGTCTAGGTAGCCTGGTACAGGTCTAGGTAGCCTGGTACAGGTCTAGGTAGCCTGGTACAGGTCTAGGTAGCCTGGTACAGGTCTAGGTAGCCTGGTACAGGTCTAGGTAGCCTATTGTAATCCACATTCGTTCAGAACAATTAGCTTGATAGCAAAGAGAACATGTCGCTCTCAAAGTATCAAAAGAAAAGTGGATAATGAAAATGGAAGTTTCAGGGAAGAATGTCCAGAGATATATGCATTCATCTCACCATATTTCACCAATACCAAGCCAGTGTGTCTTACTTGCAATGAAAATGTTGCTGTTTGCAAAGAATTCAACTCGGACGGCATTATGAATCTAAGCATGGTACTTTCGAAGTGGCCTTCCCGCCCCAGACAGAGAGGCCTGACCCTGAAATATTAAAGCGTTAACTACAGAATCCTCCTTCGTGGCTTGACCCAACAACAGAAGGTCACAACTTCCTCCCTAAAAGCCTCCTGGGTTCTAACCAAACACAACACGCCCTTCACGGACTGCGGAGGTATTTAAAAAAGGGCATGGTGACAGTTTTTGGAGGAATTGGCTAACAGACAAGTCTATGGAGAGCATCATTTCTCTCTGTTAAACAGGTGCCCCTGTTCTGTGTCAACAGTCGGACGCCGTGTCCATGCACTGGGAGATGAGGTGCATAGGATTGTTCTGGAGGGGCTCAGTCAGGCTGATGATGAGAGTTCCCGACAACACCGATGTAGCGCAGTGGTTGTGTATGTCCGTTATTTTCATGGAAAAAAGAAGAGCTACTGGCACTGATTCCCCTCAAAGGGAAACACCAGCAGGGGACATCCTATTCACAAAGCTGGAACAATTGTTCACGCAGAATGGCCTGTCATTCAAAAAAGTCTACTTTGTGGTCACAGACGGGGCTCCTGCTATTGGTGGGCAGACACAGGGGTCTGGTCGGCAGGTTGAAGGACGTCCCGCTAATGAATGGCTTTGCATTGTCTCATCCATCAGAGTGTGCTGTGTGTCAGACTAAACGCTGAGCTAAAAGATGTGATGGATAAAGTCATGTCAGGGGGACGTGAAGCAACACAACACTGTCGTCGTCCCCCCCCCACAAGCTTGTGACAGAATTAGAGGAGGCCACTGTCGATGATCTCCAGCTTCACAACAACGTGCGCTGGGCTGAGTAAAGGAAAAGCTCTAGAGAGATTCTGTGAGATGCATGACCAGGTTGTGGATTTTGTCAGAAGAAAAAAAAAGCTAAATGAGGGCAGCAGTTGACCAACTTCCTATTCTGGAAAATTGATGTAGCTTTTTTAAAGCTGACATATTCTGTTACTTTAAATGGGTTAAATGTCCAGTTACTAGGAAGAGGAACAACAGTCGTGGACATGATGGAAGAAGGTATTTTACTAGGAAGCTTGAGTTGTTGGGATTTGGATTTGTCCTCCAGAAGGCTACTGCTCTTTAGCTGAAGAAACGCCAGGCAGAAGGACCGGGCCGCAGCATTTTTCACAGAGGGGATGAAACATTTCATCAAGCCGCTGAGGGAGCAACTCCTCCACCAGATTTGAAACTTGCCTTTTATATGCTAACAATGTTTGGATCGACTTACACCCTGCGAGTCCTCATTTTCCTCTATTGAACGCAATCAAAACTCATGACAGGAACCGGTTTTCACATAAGTCAATCGAGAACTGCCTGCGCATCAAAATCACATTCATCAAACCCAAACATCCACAAGATGGTGTCCGAGGGGAGATGCTACTTTTCCCATTAGGTAAGTAACTTAGTGTTTAATAAATGGTCATATAGGCTGCTAACATTATTGTTATTGTTATAGTTATTATTATCATCGTTATAGTTATTACTGTTGTTATTATTATTATTAGTGCTTATCCATGGCTATTTTAGGTCTCATGTTGACAGTATTTTCTGTTTTGTCGTTACAGGAGCAGGTTATCCCAGACTCCTGATACAGACATTCAGAAATACAGACATTCAGAAATCAGACATACAGACATACAGACATTCAGAAATCAGACATACAGACATACAGACATTCAGAAATCAGACATACAGACATACAGACATTCAGAAATCAGACATACAGACATACAGACATACAGACATTCAGAAATCAGACATTCAGACATTCAGAAATCAGACATACAGAAATCAGACATACAGACATTCAGACATTCAGAAATCAGACATTCAGACATTCAGAAATCAGACATTCAGAAATCTGACATTCAGAAATCAGACATTCAGACATTCAGAAATCAGACATTCAGACATTCAGAAATCAGACATTCAGAAATCAGACATTCAGAAATCAGACATACAGACATTCAGACATACAGACATTCAGACATACAGACATAGACATACAGACATTCAGAAATCAGACATTCAGACATTCAGACATACAGACATACAGACATTCAGACATTCAGAAATCAGACATACAGACATTCAGAAATCAGACATTCAGACATTCAGACATTCAGACATACAGACATTCAGAAATCAGACATAGACATTCAGAAATCAGACAGACATTCAGAAATCAGACATACAGACATTCAGAAATCAGACATACAGACATTCAGAAATCAGACATTCAGACATTCAGAAATCAGACATTCAGACATTCAGACATACAGACATTCAGAAATCAGACATTCAGAAATCAGACATTCAGACATTCAGACATTAGACATTCAGACATTCAGAAATCAGACATTCAGACATTCAGACATTCAGACATACAGACATACAGACATTCAGAAATCAGACATTCAGAAATCAGACATTCAGACATTCAGACATTAGACATTCAGAAATCAGACATTCAGACATTCAGAAATCAGACATTCAGACATTCAGACATACAGACATTCAGAAATCAGACATTCAGAAATCAGACATACAGACATTCAGAAATCAGACATTCAGACATTCAGAAATCAGACATTCAGACATTCAGACATACAGACATTCAGAAATCAGACATTCAGAATTCAGACATTCAGACATTCAGACATTCAGAAATCAGACATTCAGACATACAGACATTCAGAAATCAGACATTCAGAATTCAGACATTCAGACATTCAGAAATCAGACATTCAGACATACAGACATTCAGAAATCAGACATTCAGAATTCAGACATTCAGACATTCAGACATTCAGAAATCAGACATTCAGACATACAGACATTCAGAAATCAGACATTGCTTTTTTTTTTCTTTAAATGATTGTTTTATTTAGGATCCTTTTTGGACAGATGCAATTGTAAGTCGGACTACTAAATAAATACAAATCCCACTTCTATTAGGTCATTTGTTTTTCTTGTGAAAGACAACTTAACTGGCTGAGGTTGGCTATTTTATATGGGCCTATAGACTCCAATTAAGCCCCTCTTGTTGTTTGTAAAGCCAAATTAAAATTAATGTTATTGTTGAAATGAATTACTCGACTGGTGTAGTTTTTCTCCATCTGTTGCTTGACGCCACTTGCATACCATATGTTCAGCAGCAGGAGTACTTCCTATTGATTGCACTGCGGTTGCAGCTTTACGTTTCAGCACCACTGAATGGTTCGCCGCCTGCTTTAATAGTGGACTGTCTCCTGCATTCTCTCTCCTCATGAAGGAAGCTAAAATGTAACTTTTGCAATATTTAGGTAGGGTCACTTCCTCCTTGGGACATTGCATTTGGGACTTTTTGCATCTCAGGTCCAAGATTTTTTATTAACTAAAATATTCATAATTCATTTGGGGGCCAAATAATATTGCTGTCGGGCCAGATATATTGGCTGTCGGGACAATATTGCTGTTTGGCCCGTGGGCCGGCAGTTGGGGAAACCTGGTATGGAGCAACACGATATGGGACAACATGGTATAGAGCAACACGGTATGGAGCAACATGGTATGGGACAACATGGTATGGAGCAACATGGTATGGGACAACACGGTATGGAGCAACACGGTATGGAACAACACGGTATGGAGCAACACGGTATGGAGCAACATGGTATAGAGCAACACGGTATGGGTCAACATGGTATGGAGCAACATGGTATGGAGCAACATGGTATGGAGCAACATGGTATAGAGCAACATGGTATGGAACAACATGGTATGGAGCAACATGGTATAGAGCAACACGGTATGGAGCAACACGGTATGGAGCAACACGGTATAGAGCAACACGGTATGGAGCAACACGGTATGGAGCAACACGGTATGGAGCAACACGGTATGGAGCAACACGGTATGGAACAACACGGTATGGAACAACACGGTATGGAGCAACATGGTATGGAGCAACATGGTATGGAGCAACATGGTATGGAGCAACACGGTATGGAGCAACACGGTATGGAGCAACACGGTATGGAACAACACGGTATGGAGCAACACGGTATGGAGCAACACGGTATGGAGCAACACGGTATGGAACAACATGGTATGGAGCAACACATCATAGAGCAACACGGTATGGAGCAACACGGTATGGAGCAACACGGTATGGAGCAACACGGTATGGGGCAACACGGTATGGAGCAACACGGTATGGAGCAACATGGTATGGAGAAACACGGTATGGAGCAACACGGTATGGAGCAACACGGTATGGAGCAACATGGTATGGAGCAACACGGTATGGGGCAACATGGTATGGGGCAACATGGTATGGAGCAACACATCATTGAGCAACACGGTATGGAGCAACACATCATTGAGCAACACGGTATGGAGCAACATGGTATGGAGCAACACGGTATGGGGCAACATGGTATGGGGCAACATGGTATGGAGCAACACATCATTGAGCAACACATCATTGAGCAACATGGTATAGAGCAACATGGTATGGAGTAATATGGTATGGAGCAACATGGTATGGAGCAACACGGTATAAAGCAACACGGTATGGAGCAACATGGTATGGAGCAACACGGTATGGAGCAACACGGTATGGAGCAACACGGTATGGAGCAACACGGTATGGAGCAACACATCATTGAGCAACACGGTATGGAGCAACACATCATTGAGCAACACGGTATGGAGCAACATGGTATGGAGCAACACATCATAGAGAAACACGGTATGGAGCAACATGGTATAGAGCAACACAGAGAGACGTGGGTTTTGTTTAGCAGGCCAGAAATGCTCAATTTCCTTTTCTGTTTCCAGACAAAAATATTTTGCTTCAGAGTTCCCAACTAACCATTAGTCTGTTGAAAACAGACCTCTAGCATTCTATTTCAGCACAGGAAGTGTTTCCCCAATGCTTTGGGACATGCCGGTGAGTCCAGCAGCGTGGGAGAAAGAGAAGGGCACTACATATTCTGCTGTTCTATTACAGGTGCAATGATGTTCGAGGGGGAAAAAATGGTGTTTGTTGCTAAAAGGGCATGGCAGTTTCACCAATTAAGGATTCCAGCTTTAACGATGGCTTTATACACACTGAGTTTAAAGTCATTATATCATTCAAGTTGTAGTTGTTGAGCGAGAGAGAGAGAGAGAGAGAGAACTACCTGACATGTCTACAAAGGTCCCCAACCTACATTTAAACTCCTCCAAAACATTTCTTCCTTTCTCTCTCTCTCTCTCTCGCTCTTCCTCTTTCCCATCTCTCTCCCTCTCCATCTTTGTCAGCCACTCCTCTCCCTCATCCTCCTTTTTCATCTATCAGATTGAGTTTCATCCCCCTCTGTTCTCGCTGCCACCACTTTCCTTGAGAAGAGCTATTACCTCCCTCCCTACCTTGCTCATTCCCTTTTCTTCTCCCTCTCTCTCTTTCTCTACTCAAATGTATTACATCAGCAGATGTCACAAAGTGCTGTACAGAAACCCAGCCTAAAACCTCAAACAGCAAGCAATGCAGGTGTAGAAGCACGGTGGCTTGGAAAAACTCCCTAGAAAGGCCGGAACCTAGGAAGAAACCTAGAGAGGAACCAGGCTCTGAGGGGTGGCCAGTCCCCTGCTGGCTCTGCCGGGTGGAGATAATAACAGAACATCGCCAAGATGTTCAAACGTTTTTAGAGACCAGCAGGGTCAGATAATAATAATTACAGTGGTTGTAGAGGGTGCAATAGGTCAGCACCTCAAGAGTAAATGTCAGTTGGCTTTCATAGCCAGAGTTAGAGACAGCAGGTGCGGTAGAGAGAGGGAGTCGAATACAGATCCAGGACAAGGTAGCACGTCTGGTGAACAGGTCAGGGTTCCACAGCCAAAGGCACAAAAAGCATGGATATATTTTTCTGCATAATTTTTGGACAGAACTTTTCTGATTTCTGCAATGTTACGTAGATGGAAAAAAGCTGTCCTTGAAACAGTCTTGATATGTTCGTCAAAAGATAGATCAGGGTCCAGAGTAATGTCGAGGTTCTTCAGTTTTATTTGAGACGACTGTACAACCATCAAGATTGATTGTCATATTCGACAGAAGATCTCTTTGTTTCTTGGGACCTAGAACAAGCATCTCTGTTTTGTCCGAATTTAAAATTTAAAAGTTAAAATTATGTTTCCAAATGACATCCCCAAGAGGTCAAATATATAGTGAAAACAATAGTGATCCTAAAACGGAACCTTGAGGAACACCGAAACTTACAATTGATTTGTCAGAGGACAAACCATTCACAGAGACAAACTGATATCTTTCCAGCAGATAAGATCTAAACCAGACGAGAATTTGGGTTTCCAATCTCTCCAAAAGAATGTGGTGATCGATGGTATCAAAAGCAGCACTAAGGTCTAGGAGCACGAGGACAGATGCAGAGCCTCGGTCTGACGCCATTAAAAGGTAATTTACCACCTTCACAAGTGCAGTCTCAGTGCTATGATGGGATCTAAAACCAGACTGAAGCATTTCGTATACATTGTTTGTCTTCAGGAAGGCAGTGAGTTGCTGCTCAACAGCTTTTTCATTTTTTTGAGAGGAATGGGCGATTTGATATAGGCCAATTATTATTCATTTTTTTTCTGGGTCAAGGTTTGGCTTTTTCAAGAGAGGCTTCACTTTTAGTGAGTTTGGTACACATCTGGTGGATAGAGAGACATTTATTATGTTCAACATAGGAGGGCCAGGCACAGGAACCAGCTCTTTCAGTAGTTTAGTTGAAATAGGGTCCAGAAGCCATGACTATTTTCATCAATGTGTCACGAGATATAGTATTAAAAAACTTGAGTGTCTCCCTTAATCCTAGGTTCTGTCAGTGTTGTGCAGACTAAGGACTACTGAGTTTTGGAGAATTACTCAGATTTAAAGAGGAGTCCGTAATTTGATTTCTAATGATCATGATCTTTTCGGTAAAAAAGTTCATGAACTCATCACTGCTGAAGTGAAAACAATCCTCTCTCTGCTTTTTAGTTAGCTTTGCGACATTATCAAAAATAAATGTTGGATTGTTCTTATTCTCCTCAATTAAGTTGGAAAAATAGGATGATCGAGCAGCAGTGAGAGCTCTTCGATACTGCACGGTACTGTCTTTCCAAGCTAGTTGGAAGACTTCCAGTTTGGTGTGGCGCCATTTCCAATTTTTTGGAAGCTTGCTTCAGAGCTTGGTATTTCCTATATACCAGGGAGCTAGTTTCTTATGACAAATGTTTTATGTTTTTAGGGGTGCAACTGCATCTAGAGTATTACGCAAGGTTAAATTAAGTTCCTCAGGTGGTTAACCAATTGTTGTACTCTGACGTCCTTGGGTAGACAGAGGGAATCTGGAAGGGCATCAAGGAATCTTTGTGTTGTCTGTGAATTTATAGCACGACTTTTGATGATCCTTGGTTGGGGTCTGAGCAGATTATTTGTTGCGATTGCAAACGTAATAAAATGGTGGTCTGATAGTCCAGGATTATGAGGAAAAACATTAAGATCCACAACATTTATTCCATGGGAAAAAACTAGGTCCAGAGTATGACTGTGGCAGTGAGTAGGTCCAGAGACATGTTGGACAAAACCCACTGAGTCGATGATGGCTCCGAAAGCCTTTTGGAGTGGGTCTGTGGACTTTTCCATGTGAATATTAAAGTCACCAAAGATTAGAATATTATCTGCTATGACTACAAGGTCCGATAGGAATTCAGGGAACTCAGTGAAGAACGCTGTAAATGGCCCAGGAGGCCTGTAAACAGTAGCTATAAAACGTGATTGAGTAGGCTGCATAGATTTCATGACTAGAAGCTCAAACGATGAAAACGCAGTCATTTGTTTTTTTGGTAAATTGAAATTTGCTATCGTAAATGTTAGCAACACCTCCACCTTTGCGGGATGTACGGGGGATATGGTCACTAGTGTAACCAGGAGGTGAGGCCTCATTTAACATAGTAAATTAATCAGGCTTAAGCCATGTTTCAATCAGGCCAATCACATCAAGTTAATTATCAGTCTTTAGTTCATTGACTATAACTGCCTTGGATGTGAGGGATCTAACATTAAGTAGCCCTATTTTGAGATGTGAGGTATCACGATCTCTTTCAATAATGACAGGAATGGAGGAGGTCTTTATTCCAGTGAGATTGCTTATGCGAACACCGCCATGTTTAGTTTTGCCCAATCTAGGTCGAGGCACAGACACGGTCTCAATGGGGATAGCTGAGCTGACTCCACTGACTGTGCTAGTGGCAGACTCCACTATACTGGCAGGCTGGCTAACAGCCTGCTGCCTGGCCTGCACCCTATTTCATTGTGGAGAGGAGTTAGAGCCCTGTCTATGTTGGTAAGATGAGAGCACCCCTCCAGCTAGGATGGAGTCCGTCACTCCTCAACAGGCCAGGCTTGGTCCTGTTTGTGGGTGAGTCCCAGAAAGAGGGCCAATTATCTACAAATTCTATCTTTTGGGAGGGGCAGAAAACAGTTTTCAACCAGCGACTTAGTTGTGAGACTGCTGTAGAGCTCATCACTCCCCCTAAATGGGAGGGGGCCAGAGACAATTGCTCGAGGCCGGCACATCTTTCTAGCTGATTTACACGCTGAAGCTATGTTGCGCTTGGTGATCTCTGACTGTTTCATCCTAACATCGTTGGTGCCGATGTGGATAACAATATCTCTATACTCGCCAGTTTTAGCTTTAGCCAGCACCATCTTCAGATTAGCCTTAACGTCGGTAGCCCTGCCCCCTGGTAAACAGTGTATGATCGCTGGATGATTCGTTTTAAGTCTAATACTGTGGGTAATGGAGTCACCAATGACTAGGGTTTTCAATTTGTCAGAGCTAATGGTGGGAGGCTTCGGCCTCTGACCCCTTAACGGGAGGAGTAGAGACCTGAGAAGGCTCGGCCTCTGACTCCGTAACGGGAGGAGTAGACCTAAGAAGGCTCGGCCTCTGACCGTAACGGGTGGAGGAGAGATCTGAGAAGGCTCGGCCTCTGACTCCGTAACGGGAGGAGTAGACCTAAGAAGGCTCGGCCTCTGACTCTGTAACGGGTGGAGGAGAGACCTGAGAAGGCTCGGTCTCTGACTCCGTAACGGGAGGAGTAGAGACCTGAGAAGGCTCGGCCTCTGACTCCGTAACGGGAGGAGTAGACCTAAGAAGGCTCGGCCTCTGACTCCGTAACGGGTGGAGGAGAGACCTGAGAAGGCTCGGTCTCTGACTTCATAACGGGTGGAGGAGAGACCAGAGAAGACTCGGCCTCTGACTCCGTAACGGGAGGAGTGGAGACCTGAGAAGGCTCGGCTTCTGACTCTGTAACGGGTGGAGGAGAGACCTGAGAAGGCTCGGTCTCTGACTCCGTAACGGGAGGAGTAGAGACCTGAGAAGGCTCGGTCTCTGACTCCGTAACGGGAGGAGTAGAGACCTGAGAAGGCTCGGCCTCTGACTCCGTAACGGGAGGAGTAGACCTAAGAAGGCTCGGCCTCTGACTCCGTAACGGGTGGAGGAGAGACCTGAGAAGGCTCAGTCTCTGACTTCATAACGGGTGGAGGAGAGACCAGAGAAGACTCGGCCTCTGACTCCGTAACAGGTGGAGGAGAGACCTGAGAAGGCTCGGCCTCTGACTCCGTAACGGGAGGAGGAGAGATCTGAGAAGGCTCGGCCTCTGACTCCGTAACGGGAGGAGTAGAGACCTGAGAAGGCTTGGCTTCTGACTCCGTAACGGGTGGAGGAGAGACCAGAGAAGGCTCGGCCTCTGACTCCGTAACGGGAGGAGTAGAGACCTGAGAAGGCTCGGCCTCTGACTCCGAATCGTTGCTTAATGGGGAAAACCGGTTGAAAGTTTCTGTCGGCTGAATGAGCGACACCGGTTGAGCATTCCTACAGCATTTCCCTCCAGAAGCCATGAGAAAGTTGTCATGCTGCGGGGACCGTGCCAGGGGATATATACTAACGTTACTATCTGTACTTACTGGTGGCACGGACGCTGTTTCATCCTTTCCTACACTGAAATTACCCTTGCCTAACGATTGCGTCTGAAGCTATCCTCGCCAGGGTGAAAAAGTTGAATGAAAAAAGTTGAGCGAGGAAACAACGAAGAGGTTGGTAAATGTGTAAAATACAGACTTTTGATTAAATGGGTACTAAAAATAAAAACCGAAAAGTTTGGCAGGTAGCCAAGTAGCAACAAACAGCACAGAGACAAGTCCGGAAGTTGGGACTTTGTGGCTGTGGTAACTAACACTTGTGAAGAGAACTACAAAATAATCCCTCATATATATATATATATATATATATATATATATCCTCCTCCTACAGAGTCAATGTGGAGGCTGTATACAGGGGGTACCGGTACAGAGTCAATGTGGTGGCTATATACAGGGGGTACCGGCACAGAGTCAATGTGGAGGCTATATACAGGGTGTTACGGTACAGAGTCAATGTGGAGGCTGTATACAGGGGGTACCGGTACAGAGTCAATGTGGTGGCTATATACAGGGGGTACCGGCACAGAGTCAATGTGGAGGCTATATACAGGGTGTTACGGTACAGAGTCAATGTGGAGGCTGTATACAGGGGGTACCGGTACAGAGTCAATGTGGAGGCTGTATACAGGGGGTACCGGTACAGAGTTAATGTGATGGCTATATACAGGGGGTACCGGCACAGAGTCAATGTGGAGGCTATATACAGGGGGTACTAGTACAGAGTCAATGTGGAGGCTGTATACAGGGTATTACGGTACAGAGTCAATGTGGAGGCTATATACAGAGGGTACCGGTACAGACTCAATGTGCGGGGGTACAGGTTAGCCGAGGTAATTTGTACATATAGGAAGGGGTAAGGCATAGATAATTAACAGCGAGAAGCAGAAGTGTAAAAACAAAAGGGAGGAGGGAGGGTCAATGTAAATAGTCCGGGTGGCCATTTTGATTAGGTTTTCAGGAGTCTTATGGCTTGGGGGGTAGAAGCTGTTTAGAAGCCTCTTGGACCTAGACTTGGTGCTCCGGTACCGCTTGCCGTGCGGTAGCAGAGAGAACAGTCTATGACTAGGGTAGCAGGAGTCTTTAACCCTAATGCTGCACAAATCTGCTCTACAGCATTATCCACACCCAGAGTAATGATAATATACAGAGCTCTACAGCATTATCCACACCCAGAGTAATGATAATATACAGAGCTCTACAGCATTATCCACACCCAGAGTAATGATAATATACAGAGCTCTACAGCATTATCCACACCCAGAGTAATGATAATATACAGAGCTCTACAGCATTATCCACACTCAGAGTAATCATAATATATAGAGCTCCACAGCATTATCCACACCCAGAGTAATGATAATATACAGAGCTCTACCGCATTATCCACACTCAGAGTAATCATAATATATAGAGCTCCACAGCATTATCCACACAGAGTAATCATAATATACAGAGCTCTACAGCATTATCCACACTCAGAGTAATCATAATATATAGAGCTCCACAGCATTATCCACACAGAGTAATCATAATATACAGAGCTCTACAGCATTATCCACACCCAGAGTAATCATAATATACAGCGCTCTACAGCATTATCCACACCCAGAGTAATGATAATATACAGAGCTCTACAGCATTATCCACACCCAGAGTAATCATAATATACAGCGCTCTACAGCATTATCCACACCCAGAGTAATGATAATATACAGAGCTCTACAGCATTATCCACACCCAGAGTAATCATAATATACAGCGCTCTACAGCATTATCCACACCCAGAGTAATGATAATATACAGAGCTCTACAGCATTATCCACACCCAGAGTAATCATAATATACAGAGCTCTACAGCATTATCCACACCCAGAGTAATGATAATATACAGAGCTCTACAGCATTATCCACACCCAGAGTAATCATAATATACAGAGCTCTACAGCATTATCCACACCCAGAGTAATGATAATATACAGAGCTCTACAGCATTATCCACACCCAGAGTAATGATAATATACAGCGCTCTACAGCATTATCCACACCCAGAGTAATGATAATATACAGCGCTCTACAGCATTATCCACACCCAGAGTAATCATAATATACAGAGCTCTACAGCATTATCCACACCCAGAGTAATGATAATATACAGAGCTCTACAGCATTATCCACACCCAGAGTAATCATAATATACAGCGCTCTACAGCATTATCCACACCCAGAGTAATGATAATATACAGCGCTCTACAGCATTATCCACACCCAGAGTAATGATAATATACAGAGCTCTACAGCATTATCCACACCCAGAGTAATGATAATATACAGTGTCTTCACAAAGTATCCACACCCCTTTGACTTAGTCCCCATTTGTTGCGTTAAACCCTGAATTTTAAACGGATGCCATTGAGATTGTTTCTCACCGATCTATACACAATACCCCATAATGATAATTTTAGCAAATATATTATTATATATAGAAATATCTCATTTACATTCACACTCCTGAGTGAACACATGTTAGAAGGACCTTTGGCAGCGACTACAGCTGTGAGTCTTTCTGGGTAAGTCTCCTAAAGAGTTATCCACACCTGGATGGCACAAATGGCGAGGAGATTTCTCAAAGATATTAGGATGTGTTCACTGGATTTTAAAGCGTTTGCTTCTCTCTTTCACTCTCACCAGAGAAAAGCCTAGCCAGTAATTAATTCACCGCACAGAGTTCCTGTGTCCCAGTACGGGATCAGGATCTAACGAAACAGTTGTGGAGAATGGGGAAACTCGATGTACACACAGGAGGAGCCAACAGACCGGGTTAATTCCATGGTGTGTGTTCAGGAAATTGGTATGTCGCTCTGAGAGTCTGTATGAATAAATGTATCAAAAAAGGGAGCTTTTTTTGTTGTCATTTTTGATTCCCGAAGAGGGAGGAGATAGTATGTGAAATGGCTGGCGCAAACTATTTCTCCAAATCGAATGCTTCAAATGGATTCTGACAGGTAATTCCTTTAAGAGGTTACCTCTTGGAAGATAAACTCGGGCCAAATGCTAGTTCTATGTAAAGGAAATCACATGTGTTAGGGATAAGGTGTCCTCAGAGGGTGTCCAGTCTGATCATGCCAAGGTCAAAGCTGTGAAGGAAATGGCAAACCCCACAGATAGGATTCAGCGCGTTTTGGACACGCTGGCGGACACTACTTGGGAAAGTCAGTACCAAACTTTTCTGCTTAAACAGTGAACTGAAGGAGTTCTGGTGGAACAGAGAACATGGAAGAGAGTGGAACGATGTGAATAATAAAAAATAAAACCTGACTTTTTCAAACCTGACTTTTTTCAAACCTGACTTTTTCAAACCTGACTTTTTCAAACCTGACTTTTTCAAACCTGACTTTTTCAAACCTGACTTTTTCAAACCTGACTTTTTCAAAACTGACTTTTTCAAACCTGACTTTTTCAAAACTGGCTGAAATCAGGAGAAGGTTGTCTTGTATGTGGATATGGTCATGGAGTCACTTCCTGTTTCTGTCCAGCAACTACGGAGAATAGCTGAAGAGACCACAAGGTGATCCAGAATCTAGAAAATGGCTGGCAGAAAGGATGCTGTAAGAAAAGTACCTTGTCACTAAGCGCAGAGCTGTCAGTGTTCGACGGCGTGTGCTGTTGAAGAACAAGGAGATGCTGCAGAGAGAGCATGAAGGCCGTGCTTCTACACCTGCATTGCTTGCTGTTTGGGGTTTGAGGCTGGGTTGGGTTATGAGTTCAGACACACAACCTCTAGTCCTAAAAGTGACAGAAAGGCTGAAAAGGGGTATGCAAATCATGAAGAGACTCTTAAATAAAAAAGGAAGCACAAAGCCGGACTGATCCATTCTTGGCTTTATTGTCTTACAGAGCTGAGCTCTTGGCATGTGGCCAGTCACCTGCAGAAACCCAGTCCTCTGCGGGAATGACTGCCCATCAGCTGTGCAGGACAGGACCCTGTCCTCTGCAGAAATGACTGCCCATCAGCTGTGCAGGACAGGACCCTGTCCTCTGCAGAAATGACTGCCCATCAGCTGTGCAGGACAGGACCCTGTCCTCTGCAGAAATGACTGCCCATCAGCTGTGCAGGACAGGACCCGGTCCTCTGCAGAAATGACTGCCCATCAGCTGTGCAGGACAGGACCCTGTCCTCTGCAGAAATGACTGCCCATCAGCTGTGTAGGACAGGACCCTGTCCTCTGCGGGAATGACTGCCCATCAGCTGTGTAGGACAGGACCCTGTCCTCTGCGGGAATGACTGCCCATCAGCTGTGTAGGACAGGACCCTGTCCTCTGCGGGAATGACTGCCCATCAGCTGTGTAGGACAGGACCCTGTCCTCTGCGGAAATGACTGCCCTTCAGCTGTGCAGGACAGGACCCTGTCCTCTGCAGAAATGACTGCCCATCAGCTGTGTAGGACAGGACCCTGTCCTCTGCGGGAATGACTGCCCATCAGCTGTGTAGGACAGGACCCTGTCCTCTGCGGAAATGACTGCCCTTCAGCTGTGTAGGACAGGACCCTGTCCTCTGCAGGAATGACTGCCCATCAGCTGTGCAGGACAGGACCCTGTCCTCTGTGGGAATGACTGCCCATCAGCTGTGCAGGACAGGACCCTGCAGTTGAAGGCAAGACACAACTCTGCTATGATAAAACTGCTAGAGTGTTGCCAAAGTTGTCAGCTCAGGATGTGGTTAGAATTCGGGGTCTGGATTCATGGGATAGAACGGAAGGGCAACTGTCTTGGAGGTTTCTGGGTCAGGTGCCTTCACTCTCCGAGGCTGACGTGAGGACAACTCTGAAAAGAGTGAACACTCACAAAGCCACCGGCACAGGTGGCATCCCAGGCCGCATCCCTGGCGAGCGTCTTCTCTGACATCTTCATCATCTCCTGTCCCAGGCTGTAGTCCCCACCTGCCTCAAGGAGACCACCATCGTACCAGTGCCCAAGAAAAACAAGGTGACATGCCCAAATGACTATCGCCCTGTCGCGCTCACCTCGGTCATCATGAAGTGCTTCGAGAGACTGATCATGGCCACATTCTTATTAAAATATTATAATAAATTCTCTCGCTGCTCTGCCGTTAACTAGTCTCTTCTACGGAAGTACCTAGAGTCACTAGAGATGACTGCCATTAACTAGTGTCTCCTTACGGAAATGCCTAGAGTCACTAGAGATGACTGCCATTAACTAGTGTCTCCTTACGGAAGTGCCTAGAGTCACTAGAGATGACTGCCATTAACTAGTGTCTCCTTACGGAAGTGCCTAGAGTCACTAGAGATGACTGCCATTAACTAGTGTCTCCTTACGGAAGTGCCTAGAGTCACTAGAGATGACTGCCATTAACTAGTGTCTCCTTACGGAAGTGCCTAGAGTCACTAGAGATGACTGCCATTAACTAGTGTCTCCTTACGGAAGTGCCTAGAGTCACTAGAGATGACTGCCATTAACTAGTGTCTCCTTACGGAAGTGCCTAGAGTCACTAGAGATGACTGCCTTTAACTAGTCTCTTCTACAGAAGTATCAGTCACTAGAGATGACAGCCGTTAACTAGTCTCTTCTACAGAAGTACCAGTCACTAGAGATGACTGCCGTTAACTAGTCTCTTCTACAGAAGTACCAGTCACTAGAGATGACTGCCGTTAACTAGTCTCTTCTACAGAAGTATCAGTCACTAGAGATGACAACTAGTCTCTTCTACAGAAGTATCAGTCACTAGAGATGACTTCCGTTAACTAGTCTCATCTACAGAAGTACCTAGAGTCACTAGAGATGACTGCCGTTTACTAGTCTCTTCTACAGAAGTATCAGTCACTAGAGATGACTGCCGTTAACTAGTCTCTTCTACAGAAGTATCAGTCACTAGAGATGACTGCCGTTAACTAGTCTCTTCTACAGAAGTATCAGTCACTAGAGATGACTGCCGTTAACTAGTCTCTTCTACAGAAGTATCAGTCACTAGAGATGACTGCCGTTAACTAGTCTCTTCTACAGAAGTATCGGTCACTAGAGATGACAACTAGTCTCTTCTACAGAAGTATCAGTCATTAGAGATGACTGTCGTTAACTAGTCTCTTCTAAAGAAGTATCAGTCACTAGAGATGACTGCCGTTAACTAGTCTCTTCTACAGAAGTATCAGTCACTAGAGATGACTGTCGTTAACTAGTCTCTTCTACAGAAGTACCAGTCACTAGAGATGACTGCCATTAACTAGTCTCTTCTACAGAAGTACCTAGAGTCACTAGAGATGACTGCCGTTAACTAGTCTCTTCTACAGAAGTATCAGTCACTAGAGATGACTGCCGTTAACTAGTCTCTTCTACAGAAGTACCAGTCACTAGAGATGACTGCCGTTAACTAGTCTCTTCTACAGAAGTATCGGTCACTAGAGATGACAACTAGTCTCTTCTACAGAAGTATCGGTCACTAGAGATGACAACTAGTCTCTTCTACAGAAGTATCAGTCACTAGAGATGACAGCCGTTAACTAGTCTCTTCTACAGAAGTACCAGTCACTAGAGATGACTGTCGTTAACTAGTCTCTTCTACAGAAGTACCAGTCACTAGAGATGACTGCCGTTAACTAGTCTCTTCTACAGAAGTACCTAGAGTCACTAGAGATGACTGCCGTTAACTAGTCTCTTCTACAGAAGTACCTAGAGTCACTAGAGATGACTGCCTTTAACTAGTCTTTTCTACAGAAGTATCAGTCACTAGAGATGACTGCCGTTAACTAGTCTCTTCTACAGAAGTATCAGTCACTAGAGATGACTGACGTTAACTAGTATCTTCTACAGAAGCATCAGTCACTAGAGATGACTGCCGTTAACTAGTATCTTCTACAGGACTAGATCAGTCACTAGAGATGACTGCCGTTAACTAGTCTCTTCTACAGAAGCATCAGTAACTAGAGATGACTGCCATTAACTAGTCTCTTCTACAGGACTAGATCAGTCAATTGCATCTCATGTTTGATACACACACAGTGCCTTCGGGAAAGTATTCAGACCCCTTTACTTTTTCCACATTTTGTTACAGCCTTATTCTAAAATTTATTACATTTTTTCCCCTCATCAATCGACTCACAATACCCCATAATGATAAAAAAACAAACATTTTGGGACATTTTTGATCATTTATTTTAAAAAAAACTGAAAAATCACATTTGCGTAAGTATTCAGACCCTTTACTCAGTACTTTGTTGAAGCACCTTTTGGCAGCGATCACATCCTTGAGTCTTCTTGGGTATGATGCTACAAGTTTGGCACACCTGTATTTGGGGAGTTTATCCCATTCTTCTCTGCAGATCCTCTCAAGCTCTGTCAGGTTGAATGGGGAACGTCACTGCACAGCTATTTTCAGGTCTCTCCAGAGATGTTCGATAAGGTTCAAGTCCGGGCTTCGGCTGGGCTACTCAAGGACATTCAGAGACTTGTCCCAAAGCCACTCCTGCGTTGTCTTGGCTGTGTGCTTAGGGTCATTGTCCCATGCTCCGTTCATCTTTGCCTCGATCCTGACTAGTCTCCCAGTCCCTGCTGCTGTGATGCTGCCACCACCATGCTTCACTGTAGGGATGGTGCCAGGTTTTCTCCAGATGTGACGCTTGGCGTTCAGGCCAGAGTTCAATCGTGGTTTCATCAGACCAGAGAATCTTGTTTCTTCAGGTGTCTTTTGGCAAACTCCAAGCGGGTTGTCATGTGCCTTTTACTGAGGAGTGGCTTCCGTCTGGCCACACTACCATAAATACCTGATTGGTGGAGTGCTGCAGAGATAGTTGTCCTTCTGGAAGGTTCTTCCATCTCCACAGAGGAACTCTGGAGCTCTGTCAGAGTGACCAGGGGGGTTCTTGGTCACCTCCTGGACCAAGGCCCTTCTCCCCTGATTGCTCAGTTTGACCTGGCCAAAGTTTGGCCTGGCGAAGTCTTGGTGGTTACAAACTTCACCCATTTAAGAATGATGGAGGCCACTGTGTTCTTGGGGACCTTCAATGCTGCAGACATTTTGTTGGTACCCTTTCCCATATCTGTGCCTCGACACAATCCTGTCTCGGAGCTCTACATACAATTCCTTCGACCTCATGGTTTGTATAGGCAGGTGTGTGCCTTTCCAAATCATGTCCAATCAATTGAATTGATCGAAGATGGACTCCAATCAAGTTGTAGATGTAAACAGGATGCATCTGAGCTTAATTTCATAGTCTCGTAGCAAAGGGTCTGAATCGTTTTGTATTTAGGTGTTTTTATTTTTAATAGATTTGCTCAAATTTCAAAAAAACTATTTTCATTTTGTCATTATGGGGCATTGTGTGTAGATTGCTGACGAAATTGTTATATTTATTCCATTTTGGAAGGAGGCTGAAATGTAACAAAATGTGGAAAAAGTCAAGGGGTCTGAATACTTTCCGAAGGCACTCGACGTAAGACACACACACACACACACACACACACACACACACACACCTCTTTGTTCTCAGATAAAAGGGAAGTTCTTTCCTTCGTTGCCAGTCGCCCTGAAGAGCAGAGCTTCATCTCCTTCAGAATCAGATCTGCTCTTGTTTTAACACCAAGATCCTATGACAAGACATCAAGACATGTCACCTTCCCCCCTCAACATCCACCCCTTAAAAACTAGAATCACTCCATGTCTCTCAGGCCGTGTTCCAAGTAGCACCTTGATCCTTCCATAGTGCACTACGTTTGACCGGAGCCATATGCCTATATAGGGAATAGGGGGCCATTTGTGGCACACTCCATCTCTCTGCAGGTGAGTTTTAAATCAGACACTTTCAGGTGGAGTGCAGTCAGCTCCATTGGTTTTTCAGACTAGATAATTGGCTTCCATCAAAGTGGGGTATTCCAGGAGGGCTCAGTGAAAACGGTGTCCTAATTAAGAACGAACGGCAATACCGGGAGCTGTATCAGTGTATCAGGAATGCTAGCTGTCATCCTCAGAATGATCACCGGCCAACGAAATCATCTTTAATTGCCTCCGTTTCGGTAGCAACTGCCACCGTCATTTACTCTCCTCCTCCTCCCCTCTTTCCATCCCTCCTCCTCTCTTACCTTCCCTCGATCCATCCCTCCTCTTCCTCCTCTCTTACCTTCCCTCGTTCCATCCCTCCTCCTCCTCCCCTCCTCCTCTCTTACCTTCCCTCGATCCATCCCTCCTCTTCCTCCTCTCTTACCTTCCCTTGTTCCATCCCTCCTCCTCCTCTTTTACCTTCCCTCGATCCATCCCTCCTCCTTCCCTCCTCCCTTTACCTTCCCTTGTTCCATCCCTCCTCCTTCCCTCCTCCTCCTCTCTTTACCTTCCCTCGTTCCATCCCTCCTCCTTCCCTCCTCCTCCCCCTTCTCTCTTACCTTCCCTCGTTCCATCCCTCCTCCTCCTCTCTTACCTTCCCTCGTTCCATCCCTCCTCTCTTACCTTCCCTCGTTCCATCCCTCCTCCTCCTCTCTTACCTTCCCTCGTTCCATCCATCCTCCTCCTCCCCTCCTCCTCTCTTACCTTCCCTCGATCCATCCCTCCTCTTCCTCCTCTCTTACCTTCCCTTGTTCCATCCCTCCTCCTCCTCTTTTACCTTCCCTCGATCCATCCCTCCTCCTTCCCTCCTCCCTTTACCTTCCCTTGTTCCATCCCTCCTCCTTCCCTCCTCCTCCTCCTCTCTTTACCTTCCCTCGTTCCATCCCTCCTCCTTCCCTCCTCCCCCTTCTCTCTTACCTTCCCTCGTTCCATCCCTCCTCCTCCTCTCTTACCTTCCCTCGTTCCATCCCTCCTCTCTTACCTTCCCTCGTTCCATCCCTCCTCCTCCTCTCTTACCTTCCCTCGTTCCATCCATCCTCCTCCTCTCTTACCTTCCCTCGTTCCATCCCTCCTCCTCCTCTCTTACCTTCCCTCGTTCCTTCCCTCCTCCTCTCTTACCTTCCCTCCTCCTCCTCTCTTTACCTTCCCTCGTTCCATCCCTCCTCTCCTCTTCTCTCTCATTTATTTGTCTCCTCCCTCCTCCCTCTCCCCTCCTCTTTAGTTCTCTCGCTCCCCCTCCTTCATTTGCTCCCAACCGAGACTTATCCTCTCTATTTTTCTTTATATATACACACACACACACACACACACACACACACACACACACACACACACCCCTGAGCTATCTACACTCACCTACACAATAGAAACCCAATTTGGTTTTAGACTTAATAGTGCTTTTAAAGCAATATCTGATTCTTCACAAGCATCAAGTGCCTCCAGCTGTTGCTGTTGACTCTAATTGGTATCTCTCTCCGTTTCCTTTTCTCTGGTCCTCTCTTCAACCCTCCCCTCTCTAATTCTCTGGTCCTCTCTTCAACCCTCCCCTCTCTAATTCTCTGGTCCTCTCTTCAACCCTCCCCTCTCTAATTCTCTGGTCCTCTCTTCAACCCTCCCCTCTCTAATTCTCTGGTCCTCTCTTCAACCCTCCCCTCTCTAATTCTCTGGTCCTCTCTTCAACCCTCCCCTCTCTAATTCTCTGGTCCTCTCTTCATCCCTCCCCTCTCTAATTATCTATCTGGTCCTCTCTTCAACCCCCCCTCTCTAATTCTCTGGTCCTCTCTTCATCCCTCCCCTCTCTAATTATCTATCTGGTCCTCTCTTCAACCCCCCCTCTCTAATTCTCTGGTCCTCTCTTCAACCCCCCCTCTCTAATTCTCTGGCCCTCTCTTCAACCCTCCCCTCTCTAATTCTCTGGTCCTCTCTTCAACCCCCCCTCTCTAATTCTCTGGTCCTCTCTTCAACCCCCCCTCTCTAATTCTCTGGCCCTCTCTTCAACCCTCCCCTTTCTAATTCTCTGGTCCTCTCTTCAACCCTCCCCTCTCTAATTCTCTGGCCCTCTCTTCAACCCTCCCCTTTCTAATTCTCTGGCCCTCTCTTCAACCCTCCCCTCTCTAATTCTCTGGTCCTCTCTTCAACCCTCCCCTTTCTAATTCTCTGGTCCTCTCTTCAACCCTCCCCTCTCTAATTCTCTGGTCCTCTCTTCAACCCTCCCCTCTCTAATTCTCTGGCCCTCTCTTCAACCCTCCCCTCTAATTCTCTGGCCCTCTCTTCAACCCTCCCCTTTCTAATTATCTGGCCCTCTCTTCAACCCTCCCCTCTAATTCTCTGGTCCTCTCTTCAACCCTCCCCTCTCTAATTCTCTGGCCCTCTCTTCAACCCTCCCCTCTCTAATTCTCTGGCCCTCTCTTCAACCCTCCCCTTTCTAATTCTCTGGCCCTCTCTTCAACCCTCCCCTCTCTAATTCTCTGGCCCTCTCTTCAACCCTCCCCTCTCTAATTCTCTGGTCCTCTCTTCAACCCTCCCCTTTCTAATTCTCTGGTCCTCTCTTCAACCCTCCCCTTTCTAATTCTCTGGTCCTCTCTTCAACCCTCCCCTCTCTAATTCTCTGGCCCTCTCTTCAACCCTCCCCTCTCTAATTCTCTGGCCCTCTCTTCAACCCTCCCCTTTCTAATTCTCTGGCCCTCTCTTCAACCCTCCCCTCTCTAATTCTCTGGCCCTCTCTTCAACCCTCCCCTCTCTAATTCTCTGGTCCTCTCTTCAACCCTCCCCTTTCTAATTCTCTGGTCCTCTCTTCAACCCCCCCTCTCTAATTCTCTGGTCCTCTCTTCAACCCTCCCCTCTCTAATTCTCTGGCCCTCTCTTCAACCCTCCCCTCTCTAATTCTCTGGCCCTCTCTTCAACCCTCCCCTTTCTAATTCTCTGGTCCTCTCTTCAACCCTCCCCTCTCTAATTCTCTGGCCCTCTCTTCAACCCTCCCCTTTCTAATTCTCTGGTCCTCTCTTCAACCCTCCCCTCTCTAATTCTCTGGCCCTCTCTTCAACCCTCCCCTCTCTAATTCTCTGGCCCTCTCTTCAACCCTCCCCTTTCTAATTCTCTGGTCCTCTCTTCAACCCTCCCCTCTCTAATTCTCTGGCCCTCTCTTCAACCCTCCCCTTTCTAATTCTCTGGTCCTCTCTTCAACCCTCCCCTCTCTAATTCTCTGGCCCTCTCTTCAACCCTCCCCTTTCTAATTCTCTGGTCCTCTCTTCATCCCTTCTCTTTTTCCTCGTATTCACCCATCCCCCGTGTTCTCTCGCTCCATGCTATTGACCTTTCTGTTTCTCTCCTCCTCTCCGCCTCTCTCTTTTCTCATCATATCGAGTAATGTTTACTGTGGGGGCACCACTCAAAGCTGTGATGATTGGAGTTTAGAAACAAAAGACGAGGGGGAGAGTAGAGGAGAGGAAAGAAATGTTATTACTGTTGTCCCCTTGACAACATTGATTATTATTATTTTAATAATGTTAATATTGTAAATCTCCAAAGTAAACTTTGGCAATATCTGCATTGTTACATATAAATCCAATGTAATTGAGAGGAGTTAGAGTAGAGACAGAGGCTGAGTGTTGTATTGTTGGACTATTGTGGGGGGAGGAAGAGGTGGTCTGAAATGTCACCCTCTTCTCTATATAGTGCACTACTTTTGACCAGAGCCTTATAGGGAGCTCTCACTCTCTCTCTCTCTCTCTCTCGTTCGGTTGACCTCACCTTTAAGACAAACTCATTCCACAGATGATTTATCTATTGTTTCAGGGATAACTCCTCAGAACTGGTAGAGAGAAAAACATTAAACCGTTTTTAAATGTACAAATCCCTACCATTTACCTCAGAATGCCCCGTGGACACATTTTTCTCCTGGATTTCGTCCCAAATGCCACCCTATTCCCCATATAGTGCACTAGGGTCCATAGGGCCCTGGTCATGTAGGGAATAGGGTGGCATTTGGGACACAGTCAGGGTCCTGTTTCGTTCCATCCATTCTGTTCCTCTGTTAATAGCCAGGGCTCCCTCTCTTAACAGCTGAGAGGACACTCCATGGACCCACTTGTGAAACCTACAGATGGAGACAGAGAGCTACTTTGAAACACTGAAATAGGGTTCTTGACCTGCCCTGGACAGTTTTTCCCTCTGTGTTTCTCTCTAAAATAGGGTTCTTGACCTGTCCTGGTCTGTCTTTTCCCTCTGTGTTTCTCTCTAAAATAGGATTCTTGTCCTGCTCTGGTTTGTCTTTTCCCTCTGTGTTTCTCTAAAATAGGGTTCTTGACCTGCCCTGGTCTGTCTTTTCCCTCTGTGTTTCTCTCTAAAATAGGGTTCTTGACCTGCCCTGGTCTGTCTTTTCCCTCTGTGTTTCTCTCTAAAATAGGGTTCTTGACCTGCCCTGGTCTGTCTTTTCCCTCTGTGTTTCTCTCTAAAATAGGGTTCTTGACCTGCCCTGGTCTGTCTTTTCCCCCTCGATGTCAGTCTTCCTTTCTCTCTATCCCTCTTTCAATTCAAGGGGCTTTATTGGGAAACATATGTTTACATTGCCAAAGCAAGTGAAATACACAGTAAACACAAGTGAAATGCTCAGTAAACACAAGTGAAATGCTCAGTAAACACAAGTGAAATGCTCAGTAAACACAAGTGAAATGCTCAGTAAACACAAGTGAAATGCACAGTAAACACAAGTGAAATGCTCAGTAAACACAAGTGAAATGCTCAGTAAACACAAGTGAAATGCACAGTAAACACAAGTGAAATGCACAGTAAACACAAGTGAAATGCTCAGTAAACACAAGTGAAATGCTCAGTAAACACAAGTGAAATGCTCAGTAAACACAAGTGAAATGCTCAGTAAACACAAGTGAAATGCTCAGTAAACACGTGAAATGCACAGTAAACACGTGAAATGCACAGTAAACACAAGTGAAATGCTCAGTAAACACAAGTGAAATGCTCAGTAAACACAAGTGAAATGCTCTGTAAACACAAGTGAAATAAACAAGAGAAAGTTCTATAGTTGTATAGTCATTTGAAATATTATTGTGTTGTAACAATAAGTAAAGTAACACGCAGTTGAAGTATGAAAAGGAAAATAAACAGGTTAAATATAGGTTGTATTTACAATGTTGTTTGTGTTCCACTGGCTGCCCTTTTCTGATGACAAACGTCTTGCTGCTGTGACTGCACAGTGCACCCCTCCAGGATGGAGAAGCTGTTTGTGCTACACGTGTTGCCCTGTTTTCATGGCAACGGGGCAAACGTCTTGCTGCTGTGACTGCACAGTGCACCCCTCCAGGATGGAGAAGCTGTTTGTGCTACACGTGTTGCCCTGTTTTCATGGCAACGGGGCAAACGTCTTGCTGCTGTGACTGCACAGTGCACCCCTCCAGGATGGAGGAGCTGTTTGTGCTACACGTGTTGCCCTGTTTTCTTGGCAACGGGGCAAACGTCTTGCTGCTCTATTTCACCTAACAGATATCAGTTTATCAAATTCTTTGTGGGTCTGTGTGATCTGTGGGAAATATGTGTGTCAACTGTGGTCATACAGCTCTCTGTCCAATCCCATTTAAGGGGTTTTATTGGCATGGGAAACACATTGCCAAAGCAAGTGAAGTAGATAATAAATAAAAGTGGAATAAACAATATCTTTCTCTGACAGGGTGCGAGAGTGAGAGGCAGAGCGAGAGCGGCAGAAAGAGAGCGGCAGAGGGAGAAAGGGAGGCAGAGAGAGAGAAGAGGCAGAGGGAGAGAGAGGGAGAGGCAGAGCGAGAGCGGCAGAAAGAGAGCGGCAGAGGGAGAAAGGGAGGCAGAGAGAGAGAAGAGGCAGAGGGAGAGAGAGGGAGAGGCAGAGCGAGAGCGGCAGAAAGAGGGAGAGAGGCAGAGGGAGGGAGAGAGAGAGAGGCAAAGGGAGAGAGGGAGGCAGAGGGAGAGAGAGAGAGGCAGAGGGGAGAGAGAGGGAGAGAGAGAGAGGCAGAGGGAGAGAGATGGGCAGAGGGAGAGAGGGGCAGGGAGAGAGAGGGAGAGAGTTAGAGAGAGGCAGAGAGAGAGAGAGAGGGAAAGGCAGAGCGAGAGCGGCAGAAAGAGGGAGAGAGGCAGAGGGAGAGGGAGAGGCAGAGGGAGAGAGAGGCAGAGGGAGATAGAGGGAGAGAGAGAGGAAGAGAGAGAGAGAAAGAGAGAGAGAGGGAGAGAGAGAGAGAGAGAGGAAGAGAGAGAGAGGGAGATAAATATGATGGCTACTGTAGACCTCCACACTTCATCATGACAGCAACAATGTATCTTTGGCACCCAGAGTCGGGAGTGGAGGGGAGGACTGCTGTCTTATTGACTCTTAACCAACCGTGCTATTTTGTTAATTTTTTCACGGTGTTCGTAACTTATTTTGTACATAGTGTTGCTGCTACCGTCTCTTATGACCGTAAAGACAAGTTGCTCGCCACAAATTGGACAAAGAGTTTTTCTTCAATGTGTTGGACGGGAGGGATACACTACTACAGACACCCGACCAGGCCCAGATCCCCGTCTTTCGCTGGAGAAGGAAACTGAGATTTAGTGGAAAAAGATCAGGGTTCCTTGCGAGGATCAGGTCAACGAGTAGCTAATCTGCCCTTGCCTTCCGTCCTGCTAACTAATGTTCAATCGCTGGAAAATAATTGAGACGAGCTGAAAGCACTTATACAGTGACTCCTCCTTTAAAAGCCTGCGTGCTGCTGCAGCATTCTGCACGTCATTTAATTCTCAGCCATTTCTTCTGTTACTGCAAGTTATTGCTAGTTTGACCACCAGAGGGCATCTTTGAGAAACATTTGATAGTCTTCCGTATTGCCATTACCAGACACGGGGAGGGCATGCGGGAGACCGGGGTTCAATTCCCCGACGGGGAGGAATGAGTAGGATGTCCTTGTAAATAGCAATTTGTTACTACATGATTCCATATGTGTTATTTCATAGTTGTGATGTCCTCACTATTATTCTACAATGTAGAAAATAGTAAAAATATAGAAAAATCCTGGAACTGGTACTGCATAATTAATTTGCTTAATATTATGGTGTTTCTATTCCATGAAAAACTAAAAACCCTAATGGGTTTCCATTAGGATGGATTGGAACAATCCACTGTACAACGTGACACACATAAATTCAGATCATTGTCAATTTGTAAATTCAGACCGTTTCGCTCTCACGTTGTAGGGTTGATTTGAGCTTTCTGGCCTTACAACAGCAGTCAAGCACCCAAGCTAACGTTGGCTAGCTTGCTAGCTACTTCCAGACATAAATGTGACCACTCTGACCATTTTACTCACCCTAGCAGAGCTGGTTAGGCAGTTTTCATGTTAACCAGAGCGTTGGTGACCGTAACTGTGCTGCTGGAATCAATTTAATTACGCTTTTTTTGCCAACGTTTACTGACACCGGCCATATTCAACGGGTGTTGAGCGTAAATTCATTCTGCACTCTGGTACTCAGATGTAAGTGCTCTGAAATCAGTTTAGATAGCGAATTTACGAAAGCACCCAAATGTCCATTGAGAACGCACAACGACAAGCTAAGAATGATCGGAATAATCAAGTCAATAAGCGTTGGGTAGTTGGATAGCCTATAGTTAAAATACTGGCAAGTTTGATGTATAACTACTAACGTTAGGTATATAGCTAACATACCGGTACATACTGCTGTAATGATATGATATGTGGTTCGTAAGGAAGGCGTAGCTAACTAACATACCAGTACATACTGCTGTAAAGATATGATATGTGGTTCGTAAGGAAGGCGTAGCTAACTAACATACCAGTACATACTGCTGTAAAGATATGATATGTGGTTCGTAAGGAAGGCGTAGCTAACTAACATACCAGTACATACTGCTGTAAAGATATGATATGTGGTTCGTAAGGAAGGCGTAGCTAACTAACATACCAGTACATACTGCTGTAATGATATGATATGTGGTTCGTAAGGAAGGCGTAGCTAACTAACATACCGGTACATACTGCTGTAATGATATGATATGTGGTTCGTAAGGAAGGCGTAGCTAACTAACATACCGGTACATACTGCTGTAATGATATGATATGTGGTTCGTAAGGAAGGCGTAGCTAACTAACATACCGGTACATACTGCTGTAATGATATGATATGTGGTTCGTAAGGAAGGCGTAGCTAACTAACATACCGGTACATACTGCTGTAATGATATGATATGTGGTTCGTAAGGAAGGCGTAGCTAACTAACATACCGGTACATACTGCTGTAATGATATGATATGTGGTTCGTAAGGAAGGCGTAGCTAACTAACATACCGGTACATACTGCTGTAAAGATATGATATGTGGTTCGTAAGGAAGGCGTAGCTAACTAACATACCGGTACATACTGCTGTAATGATATGATATGTGGTTCGTAAGGAAGGCGTAGCTAACTAACATACCAGTACATACTGCTGTAAAGATATGATATGTGGTTCGTAAGGAAGGCGTAGCTAACTAACATACCAGTACATACTGCTGTAATGATATGATATGTGGTTCGTAAGGAAGGCGTAGCTAACTAACATACCGGTACATACTGCTGTAATGATATGATATGTGGTTCGTAAGGAAGGCGTAGCTAACTAACATACCGGTACATACTGCTGTAAAGATATGATATGTGGTTCGTAAGGAAGGCGTAGCTAACTAACATACCGGTACATACTGCTGTAATGATATGATATGTGGTTCGTAAGGAAGGCGTAGCTAACTAACATACCGGTACATACTGCTGTAAAGATATGATATGTGGTTCGTAAGGAAGGCGTAGCTAACTAACATACCAGTACATACTGCTGTAATGATATGATATGTGGTTCGTAAGGAAGGCGTAGCTAACTAACATACCGGTACATACTGCTGTAAAGATATGATATGTGGTTCGTAAGGAAGGCGTAGCTAACTAACATACCAGTACATACTGCTGTAAAGATATGATATGTGGTTCGTAAGGAAGAGGTAGCTAACTAACATACCAGTACATACTGCTGTAATGATATGATATGTTGTTCGTAAGGAAGGCGTAGCTAACTAACATACCAGTACATACTGCTGTAAAGATATGATATGTGGTTCGTAAGGAAGGCGTAGCTAACTAACATACCGGTACATACTGCTTTAATGATATGATATGTGGTTCGTAAGGAAGGCGTAGCTAACTAACATACCAGTACATACTGCTGTAATGATATGATATGTGGTTCGTAAGGAAGGCGTAGCTAACTAACATACCGGTACATACTGCTGTAATGATATGATATGTGGTTCGTAAGGAAGGCGTAGCTAACTAACATACCGGTACATACTGCTGTAAAGATATGATATGATATGTGGTTCGTAAGGAAGGCGTAGCTAACTAACATACCGGTACATACTGCTGTAATGATATGATATGTGGTTCGTAAGGAAGGCGTAGCTAACTAACATACCGGTACATACTGCTGTAAAGATATGATATGTGGTTCGTAAGGAAGGCGTAGCTAACTAACATACCGGTACATACTGCTGTAATGATATGATATGTGGTTCGTAAGGAAGGCGTAGCTAACTAACATACCGGTACATACTGCTGTAAAGATATGATATGTGGTTCGTAAGGAAGGCGTAGCTAACTAACATACCGGTACATACTGCTGTAATGATATGATATGTGGTTCGTAAGGAAGGCGTAGCTAACTAACATACCGGTACATACTGCTGTAATGATATGATATGTGGTTCATAAGGACAGCGTAGCTAACTAACATACCGGTACATACTGCTGTAATGATATGATATGTGGTTCGTAAGGAAGGCGTAGCTAACTAACATACCAGTACATACTGCTGTAAAGATATGATATGTGGTTCGTAAGGAAGGCGTAGCTAACTAACATACCGGTACATACTGCTGTAATGATATGATATGTGGTTCGTAAGGAAGGCGTAGCTAACTGACATACCGGTACATACTGCTGTAAAGATATGATATGTGGTTCGTAAGGAAGGCGTAGCTAACTAACATACCGGTACATACTGCTGTAAAGATATGATATGTGGTTCGTAAGGAAGGCGTAGCTAACTAACATACCGGTACATACTGCTGTAAAGATATGATATGTGGTTCGTAAGGAAGGCGTAGCTAACTAACATACCGGTACATACTGCTGTAATGATATGATATGTGGTTCGTAAGGAAGGCGTAGCTAACTAACATACCGGTACATACTGCTGTAAAGATATGATATGTGGTTCGTAAGGAAGGCGTAGCTAACTAACATACTGGTACATACTGCTGTAATGATATGATATGTGGTTCGTAAGGAAGGCGTAGCTAACTAACATACCAGTACATACTGCTGTAAAGATATGATATGTGGTTCGTAAGGAAGGCGTAGCTAACTAACATACCGGTACATACTGCTGTAATGATATGATATGTGGTTCGTAAGGAAGGCGTAGCTAACTAACATACCGGTACATACTGCTGTAATGATATGATATGTGGTTCGTAAGCAAGGCGTAGCTAACTAACATACCGGTACATACTGCTGTAATGATATGATATGTGGTTCGTAAGGAAGGCGTAGCTAACTAACATACCGGTACATACTGCTGTAATGATATGATATGTGGTTCATAAGGACAGCGTAGCTAACTAACATACCGGTACATACTGCTGTAATGATATGATATGTGGTTCGTAAGGAAGGCGTAGCTAACTAACATACCAGTACATACTGCTGTAAAGATATGATATGTGGTTCGTAAGGAAGGCGTAGCTAACTAACATACCGGTACATACTGCTGTAATGATATGATATGTGGTTCGTAAGGAAGGCGTAGCTAACTGACATACCGGTACATACTGCTGTAAAGATATGATATGTGGTTTGTAAGGAAGGCGTAGCTAACTAACATACCGGTACATACTGCTGTAAAGATATGATATGTGGTTCGTAAGGAAGGCGTAGCTAACTAACATACCGGTACATACTGCTGTAAAGATATGATATGTGGTTCGTAAGGAAGGCGTAGCTAACTAACATACCGGTACATACTGCTGTAAAGATATGATATGTGGTTCGTAAGGAAGGCGTAGCTAACTAACATACCAGTACATACTGCTGTAATGATATGATATGTGGTTTGTAAGGAAGGCGTAGCTAACTAACATACCAGTACATACTGCTGTAATGATATGATATGTGGTTTGTAAGGAAGGCGTAGCTAACTAACATACCAGTACATACTGCTGTAATGATATGATATGTGGTTTGTAAGGAAGGCGTAGCTAACTAACATACCAGTACATACTGCTGTAATGATATGATATGTGGTTTGTAAGGAAGGCGTAGCTAACTAACATACCGGTACATACTGCTGTAAAGATATGATATGTGGTTCGTAAGGAAGGCGTAGCTAACTAACATACCAGTACATACTGCTGTAAAGATATGATATGTGGTTCGTAAGGAAGGCGTAGCTAACTAACATACCAGTACATACTGCTGTAATGATATGATATGTGGTTCGTAAGGAAGGCGTAGCTAACTAACATACCAGTACATACTGCTGTAAAGATATGATATGTGGTTCGTAAGGAAGGCGTAGCTAACTAACATTCCGGTACATACTGCTGTAATGATATGATATGTGGTTCGTAAGGAAGGCGTAGCTAACTAACATACCGGTACATACTGCTGTAAAGATATGATATGTGGTTCGTAAGGAAGGCGTAGCTAACTAACAAACCGGTACATACTGCTGTAATGATATGATATGTGGTTCGTAAGGAAGGCGTAGCTAACTAACATACCGGTACATACTGCTGTAATGATATGATATGTGGTTCGTAAGGAAGGCGTAGCTAACTAACATACCAGTACATACTGCTGTAAAGATATGATATGTGGTTCGTAAGGAAGGCGTAGCTAACTAACATACCGGTACATACTGCTGTAAAGATATGATATGTGGTTCGTAAGGAAGGCGTAGCTAACTAACATACCAGTACATACTGCTGTAAAGATATGATATGTGGTTCATAAGGAAGGCGTAGCTAACTAACATACCGGTACATACTGCTGTAATGATATGATATGTGGTTCGTAAGGAAGGCGTAGCTAACTAACATACCAGTACATACTGCTGTAATGATATGATATGTGGTTCGTAAGGAAGGCGTAGCTAACTGACATACCAGTACATACTGCTGTAAAGATATGATATGTGGTTCGTAAGGAAGGCGTAGCTAACTAACATACCAGTACATACTGCTGTAATGATATGATATGTGGTTCGTAAGGAAGGCGTAGCTAACTAACATACCAGTACATACTGCTGTAAAGATATGATATGTGGTTCGTAAGGAAGGCGTAGCTAACTAACATACCAGTACATACTGCTGTAATGATATGATATGTGGTTCGTAAGGAAGGCGTAGCTAACTAACATACCAGTACATACTGCTGTAAAGATATGATATGTGGTTCGTAAGGAAGGCGTAGCTAACTAACATACCAGTACATACTGCTGTAAAGATATGATATGTGGTTCGTAAGGAAGGCGTAGCTAACTAACATACCAGTACATACTGCTGTAAAGATATGATATGTGGTTCGTAAGGAAGGCGTAGCTAACTAACATACCAGTACATACTGCTGTAAAGATATGATATGTGGTTCGTAAGGAAGGCGTAGCTAACTAACATACCAGTACATACTGCTGTAATGATATGATATGTGGTTCGTAAGGAAGGCGTAGCTAACTAACATACCAGTACATACTGCTGTAAAGATATGATATGTGGTTCATAAGGAAGGCGTAGCTAACTAACATACCGGTACATACTGCTGTAATGATATGATATGTGGTTCGTAAGGAAGGCGTAGCTAACTAACATACCAGTACATACTGCTGTAAAGATATGATATGTGGTTCGTAAGGAAGGCGTAGCTAACTAACATACCGGTACATACTGCTGTAAAGATATGATATGTGGTTCGTAAGGAAGGCGTAGCTAACTAACATACCAGTACATACTGCTGTAAAGATATGATATGTGGTTCGTAAGGAAGGCGTAGCTAACTAACATACCAGTACATACTGCTGTAATGATATGATATGTGGTTCGTAAGGAAGGCGTAGCTAACTAACATACCGGTACATACTGCTGTAAAGATATGATATGTGGTTCGTAAGGAAGGCGTAGCTAACTAACATACCAGTACATACTGCTGTAATGATATGATATGTGGTTCGTAAGGAAGGCGTAGCTAACTAACATACCAGTACATACTGCTGTAAAGATATGATATGTGGTTCGTAAGGAAGGCGTAGCTAGCTAACATACCAGTACATACTGCTGTAAAGATATGATATGTGGTTCGTAAGGAAGGCGTAGCTAACTAACATACCAGTACATACTGCTGTAAAGATATGATATGTGGTTCGTAAGGAAGGCGTAGCTAACTAACATACCAGTACATACTGCTGTAAAGATATGATATGTGGTTCGTAAGGAAGGCGTAGCAACGTAACTTATTTGAAAAGTCTTTATTACATTGAAAACTACTGTGAGGACTGTGAGCTCCATCGACTGCGGATTGCTTTTGGTGCACAGTCGATACCGCGCTGGACTAAGAAGCTTGAAGGTTTGAGGGTTTGAAACCTGCTCCCTGCTTGTTTCATTTGAAGTCGTGCAACAATTATCAGTTTATTATTTGGTTTATATTGCCCATTCATTGTCAGTTAGAGACACAGTTAGTGCATTTGGACCCAAAAGCATAATCAGTGCTCTAACTCCACCTCGTCTTTCTGTCTTCTCCACCTCTCTCCCCACCTCGTCTTTCTGTCTTCTACACCTCTCTCCCCACCTCGTCTTTCTGTCTTCTCCACCTCTCTCCCCACCTCGTCTTTCTGTCTTCTCCACCTCTCTCCCCACCTCGTCTTTCTGTCTTCTCCACCTCTCTCCCCACCTCGTCTTTCTGTCTTCTCCACCTCTCTCCCCACCTCGTCTTTCTGTCTTCTCCACCTCTCTCCCCACCTCGTCTTTGTCTTCTCCACCTCTCTCCCCACCTCGTCTTTGTCTTCTCCACCTCTCTCCCCACCTCGTCTTTGTCTTCTCCACCTCTCTCCCCACCTCGTCTTTCTGTCTTCTCCACCTCTCTCCCCACCTCGTCTTTCTGTCTTCTCCACCTCTCTCCCCACCTCGTCTTTCTGTCTTCTCCACCTCTCTCCCCACCTCGTCTTTCTGTCTTCTCCACCTCTCTCCCCACCTCGTCTTTCTGTCTTCTCCACCTCTCTCCCCACCTCGTCTTTCTGTCTTCTCCACCTCTCTCCCCACCTCGTCTTTCTGTCTTCTCCACCTCTCTCCCCACCTCGTCTTTCTGTCTTCTCCACCTCTCTCCCCACCTCGTCTTTCTGTCTTCTCCACCTCTCTCCCCACCTCGTCTTTCTGTCTTCTCCACCTCTCTCCCCACCTCGTCTTTCTGTCTTCTCCACCTCTCTCCCCACCTCGTCTTTCTGTCTTCTCCACCTCTCTCCCCACCTCGTCTTTCTGTCTTCTCCACCTCTCTCCCCACCTCGTCTTTCTGTCTTCTCCACCTCTCTCCCCACCTCGTCTTTCTGTCTTCTCCACCTCTCTCCCCACCTCGTCTTTCTGTCTTCTCCACCTCTCTCCCCACCTCGTCTTTCTGTCTTCTCCACCTCTCTCCCCACCTCGTCTTTCTGTCTTCTCCACCTCTCTCCCCACCTCGTCTTTCTGTCTTCTCCACCTCTCTCCCCACCTCGTCTTTCTGTCTTCTACACCCCTCTCCCCACCTCGTCTTTCTGTCTTCTACACCCCTCTCCCCACCTCGTCTTTCTGTCTTCTACACCTCTCCCCACCTCGTCTTTCTGTCTTCTACACCTCTCCCCACCTCGTCTTTCTGTCTTCTTCACCTCTCTCCCCACCTCGTCTTTCTTCCTCATTTTATAATGCACACCATATGTGCATTGAAGTACAGATTAAACTTGTTTATAATATAATATTACAATTATTATAATTATAATGCATTATGTATTTATAACACCTGGATAATGAACTTCTTTCAATAAAGCGTTTCACATTCTCCACTGGTTGAAATTAAGTATCTCATTGAAAATACTATCCTGTTGTCACGGCTGTTGAAAGGAGAGGACCAAGGTGCAGCGTTGTGAGCGTACATTTTCTCTTTTATTAAGAAAAGTGACACCGAACAAAACTACAAAAACAAACCGTGAAGCTAAAGGCCATAAACAAAGTCAACCCACAAACACAGGTGGAAAAAGGGCTGCCTAAGTATGGTTCTCAATCAGAGACACCGATAGACAGCTGTCCCTGATTGAGAACCATACCCGGCCAAAACATACAAATACAAAATCATAGATAACAAAACATAGAATGCCACCCTGACCAAACCAAATAGAGACATAAAAAGGCTCTCTAAGGTCAAGGTGTGACACCTGTGTCCTCAAATTAATGCTGATGAAGGGAGTTCGATATGCATAGTTTTTTTTTCTGTGTATATCAATTACAAATCAGTCTTTACTTAAATCATGTTTCTAGTCTATTGCATAGTTACAATGTGTAATCATTGATGTCCCAGGAGCAGGAGTGGTAAACACTGTTGAAGTGTATAATTGTAATACATACATGCAGACACAGCATCATTCAAATAATGGAGTCTCCTAAAGTTGATTCAGCTGCGGGATCGGGGCATCACCAGTACAGAGCTGCTCAGGAATGGCAGCAGGCAGGTGTGAGTGCATCTGCACGCACAGTGAGGCGAAGACTTTTGGAGGATGACCTGGTGTCAAGAAGGGCAGCAAAGAAGCCACTTCTCTCCAGGAAAAACATCAGGGACAGACTGATATTCTGCAAAAGGTACAGGGATTGGACTGCTGAGGACTGGGGTAAAGTCATTTTATCTGATGAATCCCCTTTCTGATTGTTTGGGGCATCCGGAAAAAAGCTTGTTCGGAGAAGACAAGGTGAGCGCTACCATCAGTCCTGTGTCATGCCAACGGTAAAGCATCCTGAGACCATTCATGTGCGGGGTTGCTTCTCAGCCAAGGGAGTGGGCTCACTCACTCACAGCCATGAATAAAGAATGGTACCAACACATTGAGGAGTACACCACATCAGTCAATGGCTTTATCAATAAATGCATCGAGCAGGTCGTCCCCAAAGTGACTATGTACATAACCCAACCAGAAGCAATGGATTACAGGCAACATCCTCACTGAGCTAAAGGCTAGAGCTGCCTCTTTCAAGGAGCGGGACTCTAACAAGAAATCACACTCTGCCCCCCGACGAACCATCAAACAGGCAAATCATCATAGGGTTAGGGTTAGAGGTTACAGGACAAAGACCGAATCGTACTACACCGGCTCCGACGCTCGTTGGATTATTATTATTTATTATATTCATCATTATTATTATTATTAACATTATTATTATTCATATTATTATTCATATTATTATAATTATTATCATTATCATCATTAGCATCATTATCATTATTATTATTATCATTATTATCATTATTATCATTATTATCAATATTATTATTATCATTATAATTATCAGTAAAATTATCATTATTCATATTCTTATTATCATTCATATTATCATTATTATGATCATCATTTATTAGTATCATCATTCATATTATCATTATGAATATTCATATTATTATCATCATCAATATTCATATTATCATTATCATTATTCACATTATCATTATTCATATGATTATTATCATCATGTATTATTATTATTATTATTATCATTATAATTATTATCATTATTATTATCATTATTATCATTGTCATTATTCATATTATCATTATTATCATTATTATATTAAGATGCACTGCCATAGCCTCACTCCTCTCCCCCTTCCTACCCCTGTCTACTGAAATACCACAATCTCCTTTTCCCGCCTCTGAAAATGCTCCTCCTCTCTCCTCCTCTAGCCTCTGAAAATGCACTGCCATAGCTGTGCGTTGGTGACCAGCTCCGGTCACCTGATAGGTGGTAGTCGCGGCGAGGAGATCGACCGGGCGGAGTGTGTGATCCGTATGAACGACGCCCCCACGGCACGGGGCTACGGTGGAGACGTTGGGCACCGCACCTCGCTACGTGTCATCGCTCACTCCAGCATGCAGAGGGTCCAACGGAGCCGTCACGAACTGCTCAACGCATCCCAGGTTAGATCAAAATATACTGCATATGTTTTAAAAACAACCCTTACAGTAATGAGTGCATACCTTTTAGTATAGGTGACCCCAGAGGGAATCAAACCCACAATCCATTGCAAGTGCCATGCAACTGAGCCACACAGGGCTACATAGTTAGTAGATGCTATAATATATTTAATATGTGTTTTCATGTGTTATCCCTTCTGCGCTTTTGAAGTGTTTCAATCTTATCAATGTATCAAGGTTTAATCCAATCCAGGACACAATGTTTATCAGTAGTAACATTACATTCTCCTCCCTCCAGGACACAGTGTTTATATTCTGGGGGCCCAGTAGTTACATGCGGCGGGATGGGAAGGGTCTGGTCTACAACAACCTGAGGTTGATGAACCAGGTGCTGCCCAAACTAAAGGTCTACATGATCTCCTGGCAGAAGATGCTGCAGTTTGACGAACTCTTCAAGAGGGAGACGGGCAAAGACAGGTCAGTTAAACCTACATGCTAGAGAAAAGTGAGTTGAGCTAAATTAATCTACACTACTTTACTGTAGACGGGCACTAACACTCCTGATCAATTCAAGACTAATATATTTTTAGCTCAAAGACATGTGAGCAGGCTAGCTAGACTACTTTATTGTAGATCAAAGACATGTGAGCAGGCTAGCTAGACTACTTTATTGTAGATCAAAGACATGAGCAGGCTGGTGTTGTGACTTTACTTTCATTAATCTGGTGACTGTTATTTATTTAATCCATTAACTATGATGTAACAATTAACTCATTAGGAATTTGGGGCACCACAGAAGAGTTTGATTAAAGAGTTACCATCTCCCGAATTCACTTCCTAGAGACCCCTTCCTGCTCCAATCTCGTTAACGGGATTTATTTGACAACATCCAGTGAAATTGCAGTGCGCCAAATCCAAAAACAGAAATACTCATAATAAGAATTCATAAAATATACAAGTGTTACTGCAATATGGGAGGACTTGGCCTTAAATTGAAAGTTCTACCCATTGAAAATAGCGGTAAGTTGAAAACAAACATTTTTGGGATGGTTTGTCCTCAGGGTTTCGCCTGACATATCAGTTCTGTTATGCACAGACATAGAAAACTCTAAAGTTTCTAAAATTATCTAAAATCTACCAATTATATGCATATCCTAGCTTCTGGGCCTGAGTAACAGGCAGTTTACTTTGGGCATGTCAGTCATCCAAATACTGCCCCCTATCCCGAAGAAGTTTTAAACTCTATAAAAGGTATCTATTACATCTCCTGAATTACTCTATAAAGTATCTATTACATTGATAAACAATCTTATTAATCATTGCCTCTTATCACATCATCCTTCCGAACAGTCGTAACCTTATGCATCTGCAAAAACCCCAGCCTTACCCATGAGTACTGCACCGATTGGTTTAATTATTTATTTACTAGCTAACTAAAATGAGAAAACAGGATAAAATACACACTTAATACATGAGAAGAAATGTCCCTAGTGGACTGACAAAATATGGCGGCTTAAACACAACAAATGAAGAGGGTTGGGGAGGAGAGATAAGAAAGGATACTTATCGTGGATACATTCTAGGACTGTCCTCACATTAATCATATATTTTGAATGCCGTTCGCCGTTTCTCTGTCGAAACTAGCCCTCCTTCGGAAGAATGTTGGTTTGGCCTTTCAGCGGCACGCTTGTACGGCTCTGGTGTCCAAAAGGGGGGGACCCCTTTTCCGTCTTTTCACTCTGGACATTGCTCCTAGGGTGATGGTTAGCCAGCCGTGTCTACGGTTCCCCTTGGTGATGAGATTAGAAGCATACTGTGATTTGAGACTCATAGTAGGATGGGATGGTTTGCAGTGTAGTATGATGGTCCCACTTCGATCGTGCTTTTCTCAATATCTGACTTAGGGCAGCTAATCAGCCGTACCAGTGATTGTCTGGGAAGTGAGCTTCTAGCCTACACCGCGTGTTGATTGTTCAGGATTCAGACCACTTTACACGCACAGCAGCAACTTGGCAATGTTCTGGTCTAGTATGTTAATTCTTAGCCAGTCCTTTTTTAAGCATTCTGCTCGAAAAGGACGGTTCCATCAGACCGACATGCTCTCTGACCTCACTTGGGGCGTGGCTACTTAATGTGCAGGAGGACATGATTAGAAGTTATATCTTATGACTCCTAAAATCATAGTCCCATTTTAACAAAAATAATGTCATAATTTCTCATATTGCACAATGTATTGGATGGAAACTTGATAGATAAAAGGGGGTATCCTTTCCAAGTTGCAATATTTCATCCATACAGCTTTTAATGACATCACAAAATGAAAAACAATATGACATTTGTTTCCCACTGACCATTCCCCCCCATTCTATATGTTAGAATTATTGTTCAATTATCAACTTTTTGGACGGGCAAAACTCTGGAGACAAAGGGACATTCTTTTAGCCAATACTGGAGGGTAAAGAGAAAAACTCTCCCTCTTGTAATTTACAACAGGGTGTGAACAGTCAACCATCCAGCAGCTCCCCCTCTCCCCTCTGTGGGGAGAAAATCCAGAAAATCCAGAAAATCAAATTGTAGGATTTTTAATGAATTTATTTGCCAATTATGGTAGAAAATAAGTATTTGGTCAATAACAAAAGTTTCTCAATACTTTGTTATATACCCTTTGTTGGCAATGACAGAGGTCAAACGTTTTCTGTAAGTCTTCACAAGGTTCTCACACACTGTTGCTGGTATTTTAGCCCATTCCTCCATGCAGACCTCCTCTAGAGCAGTGATGTTTTGGGGCTGTTGCTGGGCAACACGGACTTTCAACTCCCTCCAAAGATTTTCTATCCGGTTGAGATCTGGAGACTGGCTAGGGCATTGCAGGACCTTGAAATGCTTCTTACGAAGCCACTCCTTCGTTGCCCGGGTGGTGAGTTTGGGATCATTGTCATGCTGAAAGACCCAGCCACGTTTCATCTTCAATGCCCTTGCTGATGGAAGGAGGTTTTCACTCAAAATCTCATGATACATGGCCCCATTCATTCTTTCCTTTACACGGATCAGTCGTCCTGGTCCCTTTGCAGAAAAACAGCCCCAAAGCATGATGTTTCCACCCCCATGCTTCACAGTAGGTATGGTGTTCTTTGGATGCAACTCAGCATTCTTTGTCCTCCAAACACGACGAGTTGAGTTTACCAAAAAGTTATATTTTGGTTTCATCTGACCATGTGACATTCTCCCAATCTTCTTTTGGATCATCCAAATGCTCTCTAGCAAACTTCAGATGGGCCTGTACTGGCTTAAGCAGGGGGACACGTCTGCCACTGCAGGATTTGAGTCCCTGGCGGCGTAGTGTGTTACTGATGGTAGGCTTTGTTACTTTGGTCCCAGCTCTCTGCAGGTCATTCTCTAGGTCCCCCCGTGTGGTTCTGGGATTTATGCTCACCGTTGTTGTGATCATTTTGACTCCACAGGGTGAGATCTTCCGTGGAGCCCCAGATCGAGGGAGATTATCAGTGGTCTTGTATGTCTTCCATTTCCTAATAATTGCTCCCACAGTTGATTTCTTCAAACCAAGCTGCTTACCTATTGCAGATTCAGTCTTCCCAGCCTGGTGCAGGTCTACAATTTTGTTTCTGGTGTCCTTTGACAGCTCTTTGGACTTGGCCATATTGGAGTTTGGAGTGTGACTGTTTGAGGTTGTGGACAGGTGTCTTTTATACTGATAACAAGTTCAAACGGGTGCCATTAATACAGGTAACGAGTGGAGGACAGAGGAGCCTCTTAAAGAAGAAGTTACAGGTCTGTGAGAGCCAGAAATCTTGCTTGCTTGTAGGTGACCAAATACTTATTTTCCACCATAATTTGCAAATAAATTAATACAAAATCCTACAATGTGATTTTCTCATCTTTTTAAAAGTGGGAGAACTTGCACAAATGGTGGCTGACTAAATACTTTTTTGCCCCACTGTATAGTGATCGATGTCTGCAATATTTTGGCATATTTTTGTTTCACAGGCCAATTCAATGGCCTTGTTGACGGATTTAGTAGAGCACTTCCTCTGCCTCAGACAGTATGTCTACAATCATTGCTCTTAGCATGTCTCAATCTACCACTTACTCCTTGAATCCCTTCCCATTGATACAAAATGAAAACAGGCACACCAGGCTCTTTCTCTGTCTCCTCTCTGTGCCTCTCTCTCTGACTCTCTCAATTCAAATATATTCAAAGGGATTTTATTGAATGTTTTATTTATGGGAAATGTGTTTAAAGCAAGTGAAAAAAAAACTAAACAATGACAAAAACCAACAGGTGAAAAAAATCTGAAATTAAAAGTAAAAAGATTCCTATTGACACATGGAATGGATTCCTATTGACACGTGGAATGGATTCCTATTGACACGTGGAATGGATTCCTATTGACACGTGGAATGGATTCCTATTGACACGTGGAATGGATTCCTATTGACACGTGGAATGGATTCCTATTGACACGTGGAATGGATTCCTATTGACATGAAGCTGTGAAATCATTATTTATCTGCCCATTTTAATACATCTGTATTGTTCCCATGGACATGGTAGTTACTGATCACTTTTAAAACAGTTGATCAGATATCTTCTCACCTATTTCCACCTCCCCCCTCTCTCCTCCCCCATCTCCCCCCATATCTCATCCCCCCCCCCCCATATCTCATCTCTCCCCCCCATCTCATCCCTCCCCCATCTCTCCCCCATCTCTCATCTTTCCCCCTCCCCCATCTTTCCCCTCCCTCGCCTCCCTCCCTCCAGGCGTATCTCCAACTCGTGGTTGAGTACTGGTTGGTTCACTATGACCATAGCTCTGGAGCTGTGTGACCGGATCAATGTCTATGGCATGGTGGCTCCAGACCACTGCAGGTGAGATCTCTACCCTGATCTAACTCATTCTCTCTCTCAGTCTCCGTCTCTCTGATATCTTTGTCAAATAATCTCTTCTGTTATCTTGTCCCCCTCTCAGAGAGCCCCAGCCCCCATCGGTCCCCTACCACTACTACGAGCCCCTTGGTCCAGAGGAGTGTGCCATGTACATCAGCCATGAGCGGGGCCGCAGGGGCAGCCATCACCGCTTTATCACAGAGAAGAGGGTCTTTGCCAGCTGGGCTCGAACCTTCAACATCCACTTCTACCAGCCTGACTGGGAACCCCCGCCGCTGGCCCCCGCTAACCGCACGCAGGGTGAGACGGTCTCGGTCAGCATACGTGACTGGCGACCGGAAATGGAAGTTGGGTGGTGACAGTGACTGCTGGGCATCTGTGGAAAAGCTGTAACTCAAATGGGACTGAGCTGGAGATGGTGATGGACAAGACCACATGAGACGGTCCAAAGTCTTCTGACCACAACTGAATGGTCCATACAGTAGGATACTGACTGCACATGGTCCTTCGCTGAGGATCGACCGTCCCCCTCTAGCTATCTGTCATGGACAACTGTAGAATAATGACTGCAAAACGTCCTTCACTGAGGATCGACCGTCCTCCTCTAAGCCGTCATGGACAACTGTAGAATACTGACTGCAAAACGTCCTTCACTGAGGATCGACCGTCCTCCTCTAAGCCGTCATGGACAACTGTAGAATACTGACTGCAAAACGTCCTTCACTGAGGATCGACCGTCCTCCTCTAAGCCGTCATGGACAACTGTAGAATACTGACTGCAAAACGTCCTTCACTGAGGATCGACCGTCCTCCTCTAAGCCGTCATGGACAACTGTAGAATACTGACTGCAAAACGTCCTTCACTGAGGATCGACCGTCCTCCTCTAGCTATCCGTCATGGACAACTGGAAGGACCAAATCCAGCTGCCTGGTCCATAGGCTACTAACCACAACTAGTTTGAGCGTACTGGATGGCCATAAGGGTTACCGACCACTAGTGGTGCACGGGTCAGCAACTGCCAGACTAGATGTGATAAAGTGAAAATGTGAGGCCGCACCCAACCCTAAAATATAGAACATGTACTGTAGGCTACAGTCAGGGACTGTGGATGTTTTTGACAAGGGGCACAGAATTGTTTTATCCTGATTTCGATGTGTTTCTGCTTAGAATTTTGTTAGTCAACTTGTCTATAATTAGATACATGTAGCTTCTCGTCTGTCATTACATGTTGCCGTAGTAACTAAATCAACCATTGTTCACCAGAATAATGTTATAAATCGATAGAATGAACGCTTCTGTCATCTCTGCTTCTTTCATGGCGAGAAGACCTTTAGAGACCGGGGAGAAAATGCAATAACAAAATAAAAATGAGAAATATTTTCTGTGCAGAATTTCCAAATGACATCACTTCGACCGGGTTGTAAGGAAATAAAAAGCTTTGAAAATGACCCAACGTGTTTCTGATAAGAGTTCAGTTCGGCTTGGATGCATATTTTATGTAGTTGAATTAGTATCAGCTGTTATGATGTTGATAAAGACAGCACCTTTACAGACGGTCCCTAACTGTGGTTGAAATACTATCAGCTGTTATGATGCTGATAAAGACAGCACCTTTACAGACGGTCCCTAACTGCACGTTCACATTCTATCAAGATACTGAAAGAAACCATATTTCTCCACTCCTGTTCCAGAGTTTAAATGTTGTCTACATTTGGTGACACACAATCAGTGTCTAGATTTCAGTTAACATTTAACTCATCTGAACAGCAAGCTACAGTACCCTTGACTTACCATAGGCCTAATTGAAGTCCGTGTCTTGTCAGCTGTCAAATTTATTTAGCACCTCACAATCACACATAACATTAACCACTTTGTCAAATTTCTCCCCAGACATTGGCTGTCTAGATTCCTGCTGTTTGTTGTTTTCAATATTCTCAGCGACCTGCCCTGTCTGGATAGAGGAACAGTATAAGCTGTCCTGTCTGGAACTGAGAGGAGTAACAGTATAACCTGTCCTGTCTGGATAGAGGAAGAGTATAAGCTGTCCTGTCTGGAACTGAGAGGAGTAACAGTATAACCTGTCCTGTCTGGATAGAGGAACAGTATAAGCTGTCCTGTCTGGAACTGAGAGGAGTAACAGTATAACCTGTCCTGTCTGGATAGAGGAACAGTATAAGCTGTCCTGTCTGGAACTGAGAGGAGTAACAGTATAAGCTGTCTGGAACTGAGAGGAGTAACAGTATAACCTGTCTGGAACTGAGAGGAGTAACAGCATAACCTGTCCTGTCTGGAACTGAGAGGAGTAACAGTATAACCTGTCCTGTCTGGAACTGAGAAGAGAGGAGTAACAGCATAACCTGTCCTGTCTGGAACTGAGAGGAGAGGAGTAACAGCATAACCTGTCCTGTCTGGATAGAGGAACAGTATAAGCTGTCCTGTCTGGAACTGAGAGGAGTAACAGTATAACCTGTCCTGTCTGGATAGAGGAACAGTATAAGCTGTCCTGTCTGGAACTGAGAGGAGTAACAGTATAAGCTGTCTGGAACTGAGAGGAGTAACAGTATAACCTGTCTGGAACTGAGAGGAGTAACAGCATAACCTGTCCTGTCTGGAACTGAGAGGAGTAACAGTATAACCTGTCCTGTCTGGAACTGAGAAGAGAGGAGTAACAGCATAACCTGTCCTGTCTGGAACTGAGAGGAGAGGAGTAACAGCATAACCTGTCCTGTCTGGAACTGAGAGGAGAGGAGTAACAGTATAACCTGTCCTGTCTGGAACTGAGAGGAGAGGAGTAACAGTATAACCTGTCCTGTCTGGAACTGAGAGGAGAGGAGTAACAGTATAACCTGTCCTGTCTGGAACTGAGAGGAGTAACAGTATAACCTGTCCTGTCTGGAACTGAGAGGAGTAACAGTATAACCTGTCCTGTCTGGAACTCAGAGGAGTAACAGTATAACCTGTCCTGTCTGGAACTGAGAGGAATAACAGTATAACCTGTCCTGTCTGGAACTGAGAGGAGTAACAGTATAACCTGTCCTGTCTGGAACTGAGAGGAGTAACAGTATAACCTGTCCTGTCTGGAACTGAGAGGAGAGGAGTAACAGCATAACCTGTCCTGTCTGGAACTGAGAGGAGAGGAGTAACAGTATAACCTGTCCTGTCTGGAACTGAGAGGAGAGGAGTAACAGTATAACCTGTCCTGTCTGGAACTGAGAGGAGAGGAGTAACAGTATAACCTGTCCTGTCTGGAACTGAGAGGAGTAACAGTATAACCTGTCCTGTCTGGAACTGAGAGGAGTAACAGTATAACCTGTCCTGTCTGGAACTCAGAGGAGTAACAGTATAACCTGTCCTGTCTGGAACTGAGAGGAGTAACAGTATAACCTGTCCTGTCTGGAACTGAGAGGAGTAACAGTATAACCTGTCCTGTCTGGAACTGAGAGGAGTAACAGTATAACCTGTCCTGTCTGGAACTGAGAGGAGTAACAGCATAACCTGTCCTGTCTGGAACTGAGAGGAGTAACAGTATAACCTGTCTGGAACTGAGAGGAGTAACAGCATAACCTGTCCTGTCTGGAACTGAGAGGAGTAACAGCATAACCTGTCCTGTCTGGAACTGAGAGGAGTAACAGCATAACCTGTCCTGTCTGGAACGGAGAGGAGAGGAGTAACAGCATAACCTGTCCTGTCTGGAACTGAGAGGAGAGGAGTAACAGCATAACCTGTCCTGTCTGGAACTGAGAGGAGAGGAGTAACAGTATAACCTGTCCTGTCTGGAACTGAGAGGAGAGGAGTAACAGTATAACCTGTCCTGTCTGGAACTGAGAGGAGAGGAGTAACAGTATAACCTGTCCTGTCTGGAACTGAGAGGAGTAACAGCATAACCTGTCCTGTCTGGAACTGAGAGGAGTAACAGCATAACCTGTCCTGTCTGGAACGGAGAGGAGAGGAGTAACAGCATAACCTGTCCTGTCTGGAACTGAGAGGAGAGGAGTAACAGCATAACCTGTCCTGTCTGGAACTGAGAGGAGAGGAGTAACAGTATAACCTGTCCTGTCTGGAACTGAGAGGAGAGGAGTAACAGTATAACCTGTCCTGTCTGGAACTGAGAGGAGAGGAGTAACAGTATAACCTGTCCTGTCTGGAACTGAGAGGAGTAACAGTATAACCTGTCCTGTCTGGAACTGAGAGGAGAGGAGTAACAGTATAACCTGTCCTGTCTGGAACTGAGAGGAGAGGAGTAACAGTATAACCTGTCCTGTCTGGAACTGAGAGGAGAGGAGTAACAGTATAACCTGTCCTGTCTGGAACTGAGAGGAGTAACAGTATAACCTGTCCTGTCTGGAACTGAGAGGAGTAACAGTATAACCTGTCCTGTCTGGAACTGAGAGGAGTAACAGTATAACCTGTCCTGTCTGGAACTGAGAGGAGTAACAGTATAACCTGTCCTGTCTGGAACTGAGAGGAGTAACAGTATAACCTGTCCTGTCTGGAACTGAGAGGAGTAACAGTATAACCTGTCCTGTCTGGAACTGAGAGGAGTAACAGCATAACCTGTCCTGTCTGGAACTGAGAGGAGTAACAGCATAACCTGTCCTGTCTGGAACTGAGAGGAGTAACAGTATAACCTGTCTGGAACTGAGAGGAGTAACAGCATAACCTGTCCTGTCTGGAACTGAGAGGAGTAACAGCATAACCTGTCCTGTCTGGAACTGAGAGGAGTAACAGCATAACCTGTCCTGTCTGGAACTGAGAGGAGTAACAGCATAACCTGTCCTGTCTGGAACTGAGAGGAGAGTAGTAACAGTATAACCTGTCCTGTCTGGAACTGAGAGGAGAGGAGTAACAGTATAACCTGTCCTGTCTGGAACTGAGAGGAGAGGAGTAACAGTATAACCTGTCCTGTCTGGAACTGAGAGGAGTAACAGTATAACCTGTCCTGTCTGGAACTCAGAGGAGTAACAGTATAACCTGTCCTGTCTGGAACTCAGAGGAGTAACAGTATAACCTGTCCTGTCTGGAACTCAGAGGAGTAACAGTATAACTTGTCCTGTCTGGAACTGAGAGGAGTAACAGTATTACCTGTCTGGAACTGAGAGGAGTAACAGCATAACCTGTCCTGTCTGGAACTGAGAGGAGTAACAGTATAACCTGTCCTGTCTGGAACTGAGAGGAGAGGAGTAACAGCATAACCTGTCCTGTCTGGAACTGAGAGGAGAGGAGTAACAGTATAACCTGTCCTGTCTGGAACTGAGAGGAGAGGAGTAACAGTATAACCTGTCCTGTCTGGAACTGAGAGGAGAGGAGTAACAGTATAACCTGTCCTGTCTGGAACTGAGAGGAGTAACAGTATAACCTGTCCTGTCTGGAACTGAGAGGAGTAACAGTATAACTTGTCCTGTCTGGAACTCAGAGGAGTAACAGTATAACCTGTCCTGTCTGGAACTGAGAGGAGTAACAGTATAACCTGTCCTGTCTGGAACTGAGAGGAGTAACAGCATAACCTGTCCTGTCTGGAACTGAGAGGAGTAACAGCATAACCTGTCCTGTCTGGAACTGAGAGGAGTAACAGTATAACCTGTCTGGAACTGAGAGGAGTAACAGCATAACCTGTCCTGTCTGGAACTGAGAGGAGTAACAGCATAACCTGTCCTGTCTGGAACTGAGAGGAGTAACAGCATAACCTGTCCTGTCTGGAACGGAGAGGAGAGGAGTAACAGCATAACCTGTCCTGTCTGGAACTGAGAGGAGAGGAGTAACAGCATAACCTGTCCTGTCTGGAACTGAGAGGAGAGGAGTAACAGTATAACCTGTCCTGTCTGGAACTGAGAGGAGAGGAGTAACAGTATAACCTGTCCTGTCTGGAACTGAGAGGAGAGGAGTAACAGTATAACCTGTCCTGTCTGGAACTGAGAGGAGAGGAGTAACAGTATAACCTGTCCTGTCTGGAACTGAGAGGAGTAACAGTATAACCTGTCCTGTCTGGAACTGAGAGGAGTAACAGTATAACCTGTCCTGTCTGGAACTGAGAGGAGTAACAGTATAACCTGTCCTGTCTGGAACTGAGAGGAGTAACAGTATAACCTGTCCTGTCTGGAACTGAGAGGAGTAACAGCATAACCTGTCCTGTCTGGAACTGAGAGGAGTAACAGTATAACCTGTCTGGAACTGAGAGGAGTAACAGCATAACCTGTCCTGTCTGGAACTGAGAGGAGTAACAGCATAACCTGTCCTGTCTGGAACTGAGAGGAGTAACAGCATAACCTGTCCTGTCTGGAACGGAGAGGAGAGGAGTAACAGCATAACCTGTCCTGTCTGGAACTGAGAGGAGAGGAGTAACAGCATAACCTGTCCTGTCTGGAACTGAGAGGAGAGGAGTAACAGTATAACCTGTCCTGTCTGGAACTGAGAGGAGAGGAGTAACAGTATAACCTGTCCTGTCTGGAACTGAGAGGAGAGGAGTAACAGTATAACCTGTCCTGTCTGGAACTGAGAGGAGTAACAGCATAACCTGTCCTGTCTGGAACTGAGAGGAGTAACAGCATAACCTGTCCTGTCTGGAACTGAGAGGAGTAACAGCATAACCTGTCCTGTCTGGAACGGAGAGGAGAGGAGTAACAGCATAACCTGTCCTGTCTGGAACGGAGAGGAGAGGAGTAACAGCATAACCTGTCCTGTCTGGAACGGAGAGGAGAGGAGTAACAGCATAACCTGTCCTGTCTGGAACTGAGAGGAGAGGAGTAACAGTATAACCTGTCCTGTCTGGAACTGAGAGGAGAGGAGTAACAGTATAACCTGTCCTGTCTGGAACTGAGAGGAGAGGAGTAACAGTATAACCTGTCCTGTCTGGAACTGAGAGGAGTAACAGTATAACCTGTCCTGTCTGGAACTGAGAGGAGTAACAGTATAACCTGTCCTGTCTGGAACTGAGAGGAGTAACAGTATAACCTGTCCTGTCTGGAACTGAGAGGAGTAACAGTATAACCTGTCCTGTCTGGAACTGAGAGGAGTAACAGTATAACCTGTCCTGTCTGGAACTGAGAGGAGTAACAGCATAACCTGTCCTGTCTGGAACTGAGAGGAGTAACAGCATAACCTGTCCTGTCTGGAACTGAGAGGAGTAACAGTATAACCTGTCCTGTCTGGAACTGAGAGGAGTAACAGTATAACCTGTCCTGTCTGGAACTGAGAGTAGTAACAGTATAACCTGTCCTGTCTGGAACTGAGAGGAGTAACAGTATAACCTGTCCTGTCTGGAACTGAGAGGAGTAACAGTATAACCTGTCCTGTCTGGAACTGAGAGGAGTAACAGTATAACCTGTCCTGTCTGGAACTGAGAGGAGTAACAGTATAACCTGTCCTGTCTGGAACTGAGAGGAGTAACAGTATAACCTGTCCTGTCTGGAACTGAGAGGAGTAACAGCATAACCTGTCCTGTCTGGAACTGAGAGGAGTAACAGCATAACCTGTCCTGTCTGGAACTGAGAGGAGTAACAGTATAACCTGTCCTGTCTGGAACTGAGAGGAGTAACAGTATAACCTGTCCTGTCTGTAACTGAGAGTAGTAACAGTATAACCTGTCCTGTCTGGAACTGAGAGGAGTAACAGTATAACCTGTCCTGTCTGGAACTGAGAGGAGTAACAGTATAACCTGTCCTGTCTGGAACTGAGAGTAGTAACAGTATAACCTGTCCTGTCTGGAACTGAGAGGAGTAACAGTATAACCTGTCCTGTCTGGAACTGAGAGGAGTAACAGTATAACCTGTCCTGTCTGGAACTGAGAGGAGTAACAGTATAACCTGTCCTGTCTGGAACTGAGAGGAGTAACAGTATAACCTGTCCTGTCTGGAACTGAGAAGAGTAACAGTATAACCTGTCCTGTCTGGAACTGAGAGTAGTAACAGTATAACCTGTCCTGTCTGGAACTGAGAGGAGTAACAGCATAACCTGTCCTGTCTGGAACTGAGAGGAGTAACAGTATAACCTGTCCTGTCTGGAACTGAGAGGAGAGGAGTAACAGTATAACCTGTCCTGTCTGGAACTGAGAGGAGAGGAGTAACAGTATAACCTGTCCTGTCTGGAACTGAGAGGAGAGGAGTAACAGTATAACCTGTCCTGTCTGGAACTGAGAGGAGAGGAGTAACAGCATAACCTGTCCTGTCTGGAACTGAGAGTAGTAACAGTATAACCTGTCCTGTCTGGAACTGAGAGGAGTAACAGTATAACCTGTCCTGTCTGGAACTGAGAGGAGTAACAGTATAACCTGTCCTGTCTGGAACTGAGAGGAGTAACAGCATAACCTGTCCTGTCTGGAACTGAGAGGAGTAACAGTATAACCTGTCCTGTCTGGAACTGAGAGGAGTAACAGTATAACCTGTCCTGTCTGGAACTGAGAGTAGTAACAGTATAACCTGTCCTGTCTGGAACTGAGAGGAGTAACAGTATAACCTGTCCTGTCTGGAACTGAGAGGAGTAACAGTATAACCTGTCCTGTCTGGAACTGAGAGGAGTAACAGTATAACCTGTCCTGTCTGGAACTGAGAGGAGTAACAGTATAACCTGTCCTGTCTGGAACTGAGAGGAGTAACAGTATAACCTGTCCTGTCTGGAACTGAGAGGAGTAACAGCATAACCTGTCCTGTCTGGAACTGAGAGGAGTAACAGCATAACCTGTCCTGTCTGGAACTGAGAGGAGTAACAGTATAACCTGTCCTGTCTGGAACTGAGAGGAGTAACAGTATAACCTGTCCTGTCTGTAACTGAGAGTAGTAACAGTATAACCTGTCCTGTCTGGAACTGAGAGGAGTAACAGTATAACCTGTCCTGTCTGGAACTGAGAGGAGTAACAGTATAACCTGTCCTGTCTGGAACTGAGAGTAGTAACAGTATAACCTGTCCTGTCTGGAACTGAGAGGAGTAACAGTATAACCTGTCCTGTCTGGAACTGAGAGGAGTAACAGTATAACCTGTCCTGTCTGGAACTGAGAGGAGTAACAGTATAACCTGTCCTGTCTGGAACTGAGAGGAGTAACAGTATAACCTGTCCTGTCTGGAACTGAGAAGAGTAACAGTATAACCTGTCCTGTCTGGAACTGAGAGTAGTAACAGTATAACCTGTCCTGTCTGGAACTGAGAGGAGTAACAGCATAACCTGTCCTGTCTGGAACTGAGAGGAGTAACAGTATAACCTGTCCTGTCTGGAACTGAGAGGAGAGGAGTAACAGTATAACCTGTCCTGTCTGGAACTGAGAGGAGAGGAGTAACAGTATAACCTGTCCTGTCTGGAACTGAGAGGAGAGGAGTAACAGTATAACCTGTCCTGTCTGGAACTGAGAGGAGAGGAGTAACAGCATAACCTGTCCTGTCTGGAACTGAGAGGAGTAACAGTATAACCTGTCCTGTCTGGAACTGAGAGGAGAGGAGTAACAGTATAACCTGTCCTGTCTGGAACTGAGAGGAGAGGAGTAACAGTATAACCTGTCCTGTCTGGAACTGAGAGGAGTAACAGTATAACCTGTCCTGTCTGGAACTGAGAGGAGAGGAGTAACAGCATAACCTGTCCTGTCTGGAACTGAGAGGAGTAACAGTATAACCTACAGCATGAAGACCGAAGCAGGTGGGAGTACTGTTGAGGACAGTGGTGTCTGTCTATCACAGGTGAAGGATCTTTGAAATGAACCAAAAATATATATTGTTCAAATAGTGGTTGAGTCAACTAATTAAAGAATGGACCTGACCAGAGAGGCAAAGGACCTGAAGAACAGTATGCAGTTCTCCCAGAGTCAGCTTGATGAGTTGAAACAGGAGAACGGCAAGATGACAGCAATCTGTAAGTCATTGAGAGAGGACATCAGTTCTGTGTGTGAATCCATGATACCAATAAGGGAGAAATCAGATTCTCTCGAGGTACAATCAAGGCGACACAACATGGTTGTGGACGGAAATGCAGAATCTCTACATGAGACCTGGATGGAGTCCAGAAATGATCTGGGAGAAACTGAAGATGGACCACAGGAAGATTGAGGTGGAGCCCACAGGACTGGGCCCACAGGACTGGAAGACCCACCACCGGCCCAGGTCACAGGCCGTCAAGCTCCTGAGGTTCAAGGACACGGTAGCTGTTCTGGAAAGAGCCAAGAACTTGAGAGGAGCGTACATCTTCCTCAACAAAGACTATCTTGAAGCTGGCGCCAGAAGAGGAAAGAACTGATCCCAGCCATGAAAGGTGCCAGAGAGCGTGGGGACATTGCTTACATCCGCTATGACAGGTTCATTGCCCCAGAAGCCAGGAAGGGATGAGAGAGCCAAGCCTATGGTGTCGTAGTTTCAACCCCGCAGCACACATACTTACCAACTGATTTAATGGACTTCTGAATGTACAGTACCAGTCAGAAGTTTGGACACACCAAGGCTTTTCTTTATTTTTACTATTTTCTACCTTGTAGAAAAATAGTGAAGACATCAAAACTATTAAATAACACATATGGAATCATGTAGTAACCAAAACATCTAGATTTTAGATTCTTCAAAGTAGCCACCCTTTGCCTCGACTGGTACAGTATATATTGACTGGTACAGTATATATTGACTGGTACTGTATATATTGACTGGTACTGTATATATTGACTGGTACTGTATATATTGACTGGTACTGTATATATTGACTGGTACAGTATATATTGACTGGTACAGTATATATTGACTGGTACAGTATATATTGACTGGTACTGTATATATTGACTGGTACTGTATATATTTTTTTCTAGTTTTTTTGGCTCTTGAACCTCACTGTAACCAGTGCCTGTAATCTGGTTCAGGTTATTAATCAACCTACCAGGTTGTTTACAAACACTACAGGAACAATATCATCCACATGTATCGATCACATATTTACTAATACTATAGAACTTAGTTCTAAAGCTGTATCCGTACACATTGGATGCACTGATCACAATATAGTGGCTATATCCAGGAAAGCCAAAGTTCCAAACGCTGGGCCTAAAATAGTGTATAAGAGATCATACAAAAGATTTTGCTTTGAATCTTATGTGGATGTTAAAAATATTTGTTGGTCTGATGTGATTAATGAGGAGCATCCAGACGCTGCACTTGATGAATATGACATTTCTTCCTCCAATTATTGATAAACATGCCTGTTAAGAAACTGACTGTTAGAACTCTTAAGGCTCCATGGATTGATGAGGAATTTCAAAACTGTCTGGTTGAAAGAGATGGGGCAAAAGGAGTGGCTAATAAGTCTGTCTGCACATCTGACTGACTGCAAATTGAGAAGTTATGTGACTCAACAAAATCAAGAGACTGTTTTAGGAAGCCAAGATCAATGATATAAAGAATGATGGAAAACTTTAAATTAAATTAAGGGCAAAAAGACACATTCAACTCCCATCTTTCATCGAATCAGCTGGCTTATTCATCACTGTTACGCTCTGAAGGAACGCAACACCTTGCAACAACTCAACTCCCCGTGAAGTGAAAGAGGTATGAGACTGTAGGTGCGAGTAAGGATGAGGTGAGTAAGGATGACAAACGCAGAGAGTGGTACCGTTTACAAGGAATTTATTCCTTCACACGGTAATATGGGGAAAAGGGGGCTGGACGGAACCAAAGCAAAGAAAGTAAATCTGAATTCCCCCTCTCCTACCTTACCTGCCTAACCACTACTTACCTAATTTAGTACCACATGGTGCCCTAACCAAAATACAGGGGTCAGCCCAAGTCTTAACTAATCTGCATAGGCAGTGAATACTACGGGTTATGTATGCCCGCAGGCCTCTTGCCTTAGCACTCCCTAGGTGCTTTCCCCTTCCCCCCTGGGAACAAACAAAACCGAATATTACAAACGATTTCACATATTAAAACACTGCATCCTATTGACACACAACAGACATAACCAATCCACTCCCTCAGCAATAACTAACATAGTACATACCAAATCTCTTCCTGAGAAACACCCAACATATGCTATAGCCATCAGCCTCCACTCTCAGCAATCATCTCAGGACATTACAATCAATCTAATTTCTGAACAGGCTTTTATATGGCTTCAGAAGGAGTCTAGTCGGATACAGCTGTAACTTGACGAGGGGGCGGGGTCAGCTCCAATCATCAATGGGGCTGACCAATCAGCTGCTTGGAGAGAATTCAGGAAGCCATCTCCTGAAACACACACTCAAATACAAACTACAACACAGAAACTGAGGTTGCAAATTATTTTAATGATTATTTAATTGGCAAAGTGGACAAACTGTGAGCCATCATACCCATGCATAAAACAACAAATAATGAAATAAAAACATTGTAAGTTAAAATGTTGTAAAGTTAGTGTGAGAGAGGTGAGAAATGATTGTTATTGATCAATAATGACAAACCTCCTGGCATTGACAACTTAGATGGAAAGCTACTGAGGATGGTAGCTGACTCTATAGTCACTCCTACTGAGGATGGTAGCTGACTCTATAGCCACTCCTACTGAGGATGGTAGCTGACTCTATAGTCACTCCTATCTGTCATATCTTTAATCTGAGTCTTTGAGGAAAGTCTTTGTCCTCAGGCCTGGAGGGAAGCCAAAGTCATTCCGTTACCCAACAGTGGTAAAGTGGCCTTTACTGGTTCTAACAGCAGACCTGTTGGAACCAATAGCAGACTGGGGTGGAAAGGTAGGTCTTCTCTGTCTGGGGTGGAAAGGTAGGCCCTACTCTGTCTGGGGTGGAAAGGTAGGCCCTACTCTGTCTGGGGTGGAAAGGTAGGCCCTACTCTGTCTGGGGTGGAAAGGTAGGACCTACTCTGTCTGGGGTGGAAAGGTAGACCTACTATGTCTGGGGTGGAAAGGTAGAACTACTCTGTCTGGGGTGGAAAGGTAGGCCCTACTCTGTCTGAGGTGGAAAGGTAGGCCCCACTCTGTCTGGGGTGGAAAGGTAGGCCCTACTCTGTCTGGGGTGGAAAGGTAGGACTTACTCTGTCTGGGGTGGAAAGGTAGGTCCTACTCTGTCTGGGGTGGAAAGGTAGGTCCTACTCTGTCTGGGGTGGAAAGGTAGGACTTACTATGTCTGGGGTGGAAAGGTAGGCAAACTCTGTCTGGGGTGGAAAGGTAGGCAAACTCTGTCTGGGGTGGAAAGGTAGGTCTACTCTGTCTGGGGAGGAAAGGTAGGTCTACTCTGTCTGGGGTGGAAAGGTAGACCATACTCTGTCTGGGGTAGAAAGGTAGGTCCTACTCTGTCTGGGGTGGAAAGGTAGGTCTACTCTGTCTGGGGTGGAAAGGTAGGGCCTACTCTGTCTGGGGTGGAAAGGTAGGCCTACTGTCTGGGGTGGAAAGATAGGTCCTACTCTGTCTGGGGTGGAAAGGTAGGACTACTCTGTCTGGGGTGGAAAGGTAGGTCCTACTCTGTCTGGGGTGGAAAGGTAGGTCCTACTCTGTCTGGGGTGGAAAGGCAGGCCCTACTCTGTCTGGGGTGGAAAGGTAGGCCCTACTCTGTCTGGGGTGGAAAGGTAGGCCCTACTCTATCTGGGGTGGAAAGGTAGGTCCTACTCTGTCTGGGGTGGAAAGGTAGGCCCTACTCTGTCTGGGGTGGAAAGGTAGGTCCTACTCTGTCTGGGGTGGAAAGGTAGGCCCTACTCTGTCTGGGGTGGAAAGGTAGGACCTACTCTGTCTGGGGTGGAAAGGTAGGCCCTACTCTGTCTGGGGTGGAAAGGTAGGCCCTACTCTGTCTGGGGTGGAAAGGTAGGTCCTACTCTGTCTGGGGTGGAAAGGTAGGCCCTACTCTGTCTGGGGTGGAAAGGTAGGACCTACTCTGTCTGGGGTGGAAAGGTAGGACCTACTCTGTCTGGGGTGGAAAGGTAGGCCCTACTCTGTCTGGGGTGGAAAGGTAGGCCCTACTCTGTCTGGGGTGGAAAGGTAGAACTACTCTGTCTGGGGTGGAAAGGTAGGCCCTACTCTGTCTGGGGTGGAAAGGTAGGACCTACTCTGTCTGGGGTGGAAAGGTAGACCTACTCTGTCTGGGGTGGAAAGGTAGGCCCTACTCTGTCTGGGGTGGAAAGGTAGGTCCTACTCTGTCTGGGGTGGAAAGGTAGGCCCTACTCTGTCTGGGGTGGAAAGGTAGGACCTACTCTGTCTGGGGTGGAAAGGTAGGACCTACTCTGTCTGGGGTGGAAAGGTAGGACCTACTCTGTCTGGGGTGCCACAAAGCCGCTCATTGGGGAATGAATGTAATTATATATATTTCATGAGTGTGTGTGCATTGTTAACATCTGCCTAAATTACTCCTAAATTACTCCGGAACGTAATCCCAAATCCGGACACCCATGGCCCATCCTTGTGGCAGCATGCCCCACTGTCAGAGTGCCTACCAAGGTACACCACCAGAGGGGACTGCAATGATGATCTACAAACAGGACATCACGTGGTCATGATTTTATGTTGATTTGTAACTTGCAGGATAAACAAGATCCAAAGCACCAGGGGGGGGGGGGGTATGTCATGATGTTGCCCTCTTTGGACACAGCAAGCACCATCCCAAGCAAGCACCATCCCAAGCAAGCACCATCCCAAGCAAGCACCATCCCCTACCTCTGCACCATCCCCCTACCTCTCTACCATCCCCCTACCTCTGTACCATCCCCCTACCTCTGTACCATCCCCCTACCTCTGCACCATCCCCCTACCTCTGTACCATACCCCTACCTCTGTACCATCCCCCTACCTCTGCACCATCCCCCTACCTCTGTACCATCCCCCTACCTCTGCACCATCCCCCTACCTCTGCACCATTCCCTACCTCTGCACCATCCCCCTACCTCTGTACCATCCCCCTACCTCTGCACCATCCCCCTACCTCTGTACCATCCCCCTACCTCTGTACCATCCCCCTACCTCTGTACCATCCCCCTACCTCTGCACCATCTCTCTCTGTCACCTACACCCAGGATGCTGTGGTCAGAGAGGTCGTAAATTCCAGGAGGAGATGATCTCCTGATGGCCACAGTATAGAGAGAGAGTGAGTTTTCATAGAGAGAACAAATTAATTTCTTCCACCTCACAGAACTGGAGGTCCGAACAACATTTATGTTCTGGAGAAGGTATAAAAGATCGGTGAAGAATCCAGCTACGAACTGAGACTCACGAGAGACAATACGGCCACATTACCATAACGCTGTTTATACAATAACCTTATGAGGCTTGCATCTAATTGTTGAACAAAATGAATGAGTAAAGATGATACTATTTGTGAAATGACAGATGCTATGTAATAATGTTAATGTGAGAGAATTGTATTTCTGTTTAAAGTTTCACTAAGTCATTGGCACGCCCCCAGGGGCACAGACAGGACCTGGCGTCATGGGAACAGCCCTTTTCTATGTTCCGAATAAAACCCCCACCTGGGTTTTCCCACTTCAGACCAGCTTACCTCGATAACGAGAGGGCTAAGGTTTGAGACCAGACCAGTACCTCTATCACAGAGGGAAATAAGTGTTTGAGTAGTTTGCTGAATCCATCCCACGTGGTTAAACTCTTAGACTATCGATTCCGACAGAATAAGAACAAGTCTTTGATATTGATTACTAGTCTGCAGCTAGGAATTCGCTATCATTGAGCGTGAAGACCGACAACCACCGAAACATCAATTCTATAACGACAGGAATGAATGTCAGTCTGAACTATCCAATACTTACCACGAGAGAGAGAGAGAGAGGGCGGACAAACTCTCCAACAGAAACAAACTTTTCAACAGAGATCCCGACGAGACACTGAGCGTAAATATAGATATTGATTGCATTTTTTCCCGAATGAGTGAGCATTCATGTGCAAAGGATTAGCATTTAAATTAATATAATTATCATCTTTGTAGTGTCTCATCTCAGTCGACCCCCACTTCCCTTTTCGTCCACAAAGCCGCGATACCGGTTTATCCCACTAGGGAAACTCTGCTATCATTTCCTTGTATCTGTTTATGCATTTCTGTGAATTACTTAGTAAATAAATTATTTAAGACAATTGATGTATTGATAACTCATAGTGAAGACTGGGTTCGTGCAGATAACCAACAATTTACGACGTTTGGAATGAGACTGACGTGAGGTAAAGAATAATTCATTAATCAGAAGACTAAGCGATCAGATATTAAAATATCTGAAAGTTATATTAGGAAAATTATAACTTTGTAATCTGAATATTTTCCTTGGTGCCCCGACTTCCTAGTTAATTACAGTTACGTGATTAATCAGTTTAATCGCGTAATAATAATTACAGAGAGTGATTTGATAAATAAGTCTTCAGTTTTAATGATGCCAAAGACACGACAATACATTCATGCAATGCATTTCCTATAAAGGAGATATTTCCACTCCTACTCTTGTCCACAGTGGTCTGTGAGCCCGCAACCGTCTGGCCCGCAGCCCTGTGTGCAATCAAAATTCTCACGTTGCCATGTTACAGGACAAATAACAGTTTCTAAAACTGCATATCTAAGGCTCTGGTCTGTCCAAGAAGTGAGGGTAAATGGTTCTCTACTATCCACTTTATATTTAAATTATTATTTGGGGTATAGGGGAGGGTCACTTGTTTTCAAGTGTTCAGGGAGGGTTTAGGTCAAATATATTTTTCTGAACGGAGGGCCATCCATTTTAATTTCAGAGTGGTCCAATTTTCTCCATGTAACCCGTATTCGAAATTACCTGCAATCCCTAAAGTAAAGTAAAAAAAAGGCCTGATTTTTCGAAAATATTTTGGTTTTCTTACCTTTTCAGGACATTCTGGTGTCTTTTCAGGACATTCTGGTGTCTTTTCAGGACATTCTGGTGTCTTTTCAGAACATTCTGGTGTCTTTTCAGGACATTCTGGAGTTTTGTCAGGACATGCTGGTGTCTCTTTTCAGGACATTCTGGTGTCTTTTCAGGACATGCTCGTGTCTTGTCAGGACATGCTGGTGTCTTTTCAGGACATGCTGGTGTCTTTTCAGGACATGCTGGTGTCTCTTGTCAGGACATGCTGGTGTCTCTTGTCAGGACATGCTGGTGTCTTTTCAGGACATGCTGGTGTCTTTTCAGGACATGCTGGTGTCTCTTGTCAGTACATGCTGGTGTCTCTTGTCAGGACATGCTGGTGTCTTTTCAGGACATGCTGGTGTCTCTTGTCAGGACATGCTGGTGTTTTTTCAGGACATGCTGGTGTCTCTTGTCAGGACATGCTGGTGTCTCTTGTCAGGACATTCTGGTGTCTTTTCAGGACATTCTGGTCTTTTGTCAGGACATGCTGGTGTCTCTTGTCAGGATATGCTGGTGTCTCTTGTCAGGACATTCTGGTGTCTTTTCAGGACATTCTGGTCTTTTGTCAGGACATGCTGGTGTCTCTTTTTGGGACATTCTGGTGTCTTTTCAGGACATTCTGGTATTTTGTCAGGACATGCTGGTGTCTCTTTTCAGGACATTCTGGTCTTTTGTCAGGACATGCTGGTGTCTCTTTTTGGGACATTCTGGTGTCTTTTCAGGACATGCTGGTGTCTCTTTTCAGGACATTCTGATGTCTTTTCAGGACATGCTGGTGTCTTGTCAGGACATTCTGGTGTTTTGTCAGGACATTCTGGAAAACAATTGATTCCAATTCAAAATCCTATTTTCCCTAACCCCTAAACTAACCTTTAACCTTATCCTAAACCTAACCACTAAGCCTAAAATAGCCTTTTTCCTTGTGGGGACCAGTGAAATGTCCCCCACCTGTCAAAAAGTACTATTGTGAGGACTTCTGGTCCCCACAAGGATAGTAAAACCAAATACAAACACACACACACACACACACACACACACACACACACACACACACACACACACACACACACACACACACACACACACACACACACACACACACACACACACAATTGTCCAGATAGAGAGACATAGGTCAGAGAGGACACTCTTGAAACCCAAATCTAAAAATAAAACCAAGGCATAACACTGCCTCACTAACACTCCAGGGTTTCCGTTAGCTGGTAATTGCCGGCCTTTGGACAATGAAATAAATGAAAAGCCGATAAATAAAATTGATGCTGAGGGGAGAGAAAGCGATAGAGAGGCGAGCCTTGGACTACTGTTGATTGCAACGATCAATCTTGAGCTCAATGGGTATTGGCCATTGCGGGTGCATAGCCCTCATTGGCTACAACTTTTTGGGACATTAAATGTCCTGTTAGATTAATAACCAACTATTAGTAGTGGCTGTTATCTTCAGAGCTAGCTAATGTGTTGAGTTTACACTTACTCAGGTGGTGAATTAGCCTATGATATTATAGCACATAAAGATGCAGGCAAATGTATCTCTATTAAACAAACAAAAAAGGACAATTCTGGAGCCCTACTTTAACAGTAAAATATAACAATAGCATAATTGTCTATGTATGATAATCACGGGATTAGGTTGCACGTTAAAATATGTTGAATCACAACATGAGAAGATGATGAAACAATTGATTTATTCAATACCATCTCAGTAGTCATTACACTTTTTAATAAAGCAAATTACTTTATAAGATGATATTTTTCTCTTCCGTGGTGCCGCAATTTTTTGGGGGGTTGCGACCAAAACTGAAAAACGAAGTGCCACCAGTGGCAAATGTTCAGGTAGGATGCAATTTTGGAACTTTTCTTTCTTTCTTTTGTCTTATTTTTAATAATTTATTTTGTTATTATTTTATTTATTCATCCAAACCTTGAAATATTCAAAATGTGTTTTCTTTTCATTCGGTTGGTTCAATCTTTTTAATTTTGTGCTTCATAATTAGTTTAAGATAGGTTAAAAACAGACCTGTTAGAAAATAAATATCACTAGCCTATTGCTGTCATTTGATGGATATGGTAGGCCTTTCTTGTTAATTGCTGCAATTTAGCCTGTTCAAAAATGTTGGTTTTAACCCGTTTGTAAGTGTTACATTCTGTTGGGACATTTTTGGGGGGTCAAATTAAGTTCCAACTGTTGTGTTTTCTGTAATACAATAATCCTGCTTGTATTTTTTTAAACGACAGCTTGACTTACTTTTGATATGACCCTAATAAAGTTTAGAAACCTTTGTGAAGGTTTGGTGTGGTGCAGGTTTGGTGTGGTGAAGGTTTGGTGTTATATTGATGTGAAGACAGTGGGCTCCAACTCCGACAGTTGAACTTGAGGTGAGGAAGACTGTTTCAGGCCCAGGTTACTCCTATAATCTACAAAATATAATGCTTATCTGTACAGAAAATATTTTTATTGAAAATGTACGAGTTAGCCTCCTTCTGTTCAGAATATCTATAATTTACATTTACATTTTCCTTTTCAGCATGGTGGGTATCAATTACATTTTGGATGGTGTATCAATACACCCAGTCACAACAGAGGCATCGTTCCTAACTCAGTAGCCAGAGAGGAAGGAAACTGCTCAGGGATTTCACCATGAGCCCAATGGTGAATTGTAAAACAGCTACAGAGTTTAATGGCTGTGATAAGAGAAAACTGAGGATGGATCAACAACATTGTAAACTAAGCAAGATCATTCGTAAAATCCAAATGACTTCACAGATCTTCATTGTCAAGGGTTTAAACACTGTTTCCAATGCTTGTTGTGATGAACCATAAACAATTAATGAACATGCACCTGTGGAACGGTCATTAAGGCATTAACAGGGTACAGACGGTAGGCAGTTAAGGTCACTGTTATGAAAACTTACTACTGACTCTGAAAAACACCAAGAGAAAGATGCCCAGGGTCCCTGCTCATCTGCATGAACGTGCCTTAGGCATGTTGTAAGGAGGCGTGAGGACTGCAGATGTGGCCAGGGCAATAAATTGCAATGATCGTACTGTGAGATGCCTAAGACAGCGCTACAGGGAGACAGAACGGACAGCTGATCGTCCTCGCAGTGGCAGACCATGTGTTACAACACCTAGACAGAATTGGTACATCCGAACATCACACCTGCGGAACAGGTACAGGATGGCAACAACAACTGCCCAAGTTACACCAGGAACGCACAATCCCTCCATCAGTGCTCAGATTGTCCGCAATAGGCTGAGAGAGGCTGGACGGAGGGCTTGTAGGCCTGTTGTAAGGAAGGTCCTCACCAGACATCACCGGCAACAACGTCACCTATGGGCACAAACCCACCATTGCTGGACCAGACAGGACTAGCAAAAAGTGCTCTTCACTGACGAGTCGTGATGGTTGGTTTCACGTTTAGCATCGAAGGAATGAGTGTTACACCGAGGCCTGTACTCTGGAGCGGGATCGATTTGGAGGTGGAGGATCCGTCATGGTTTGGGGCGGTGTGTCACAGCATTATCTGACTGAGCTTGTTGTCATTGCAGGCAATCTCAACGCTGTGCGTTACAGGGAAGACCTCCCCCTCCCTCATGTGGTACCCTTCCTGCAGGCTCATCCTGACATGACCCTCCAGCATGACAATGCCACCAGCCACACTGCTCGTTCTGTGCTTGATTTCCTACAAGACAGCAATGTCAGTGTTCTGCCATGGCCAGCGAAGAGCCCAGATCTCAATCCCATTCAGCACGTCTGGGACCTGTTGGATCGGAGGGCTAGGGCCATTCCCCCCAGAAATGTCCGGGAACTTGCAGGTGCCTTGGTGGAAGAGTGGGGTAACATCTCACATCAAGAACTGGCAAATCTGGTGCTGTCCATGAGGAGATGCACTTCAGTACTAAATGCAGCTGGTGGCCACACCAGATACTGACTGTTACTTTTGATTTTGACCCCCCCTTTGGTCAGGGACACATTATTCCATTTCTGTTAGTCACATGTCTGTGGAACTTGTTCAGTTCATGTCTCAGTTGTTGAATCTTGTTATGTTCATACAAATATTTACACGTTAAGTTTTCTGAAAATAAATGCAGTTGACGGTGAGAGTTTAGTTACTCCACAATACTTACCTAAATGATAGAGTGAAAAGAAGGAACCCTGTACAGAATAAAAATATTCCAAAACATGCATCCTGTTTGCAAAAAAGTTATACTGCAAAGCACATGGCAAAGCAATTCACTTTTTGTACTGAATACAAAGTGTTGTTACAACACATTACTGAGTACCACTCTCCATATTTTCAAGAATAGCTGTGGCTGCATCATGTTATGGGTATGCTTGTAATCGTTAAGGACTGAGGAGTTTTTTAGGATAAAAAATCCTTGAGTAAAACCTGGTTCAGTCTGCTTTTCCCCAGATACTGGGAGATTAATTCACCTTTCAGCAGGACAATAACCTTAAACACAAGGTCAAATCTACAATGGAGTTGCTTACCAAGAAGACAGTGGCAGAAATACAGTTTTGACTTTAATCTACTTGAAAAACTATGGCAACACCTGAAAATGGCTGTCTAGCAATGATCAACAACAGATTTGACGGAGCTTGAAGAATTTAGAAAATAATAATGAGAAAATGTTTCACAATCCAGGTGTGGAAAGACTCCCAGCTGTAATCGCGGACAAACGTGTGTCTACAAGGTATTGACTCAGGGTCTAAAGTAGTGTACTATACAGGACTCTGGTCTAAAGTAGTGTACTATGCAGGGAATAGGGCTCTGGTCTAAAGTAGTGTACTATATAGGGCTCTGGTCTAAAGTAGTGTACTATACAGGGCTCTGGTCTAAAGTAGTGTACTATACAGGGCTCTGGTCTAAAGTAGTGTACTATATAGGGCTCTGGTCTAAAGTAGTGTACTACGCAGGGAATAGGGCTCTGGTCTAAAGTAGTGTACTATACAGGGCTCTGGTCTAAAGTAGTGTACTATATAGGGCTCTGGTCTAAAGTAGTGTACTATATAGGGCTCTGGTCTAAAGTAGTGTACTACGCAGGGAATAGGGCTCTGGTCTAAAATAGTGTACTATACAGGGCTCTGGTCTGAAGTGGTGTACCATACAGGGCTCTGGTCTAAAGTAGTGTACTATACAGGGCTCTGGTCTAAAGTAGTGTACTATGCAGGGAATAGGGCTCTGGTCTAAAGTAGTGTACTATACAGGGCTCTGGTCTAAAGTAGTGTACTATACAGGGCTCTGGTCTAAATTAGTGTACTATACAGGGCTCTGGTCTAAAGTAGTGTACCATACAGGGCTCTGGTCTAAAGTAGTGTACTATAGAGGGCTCTGGTCTAAAGTAGTGTGCTACGCAGGGAATCGGGCTCTGGTCTAAAGTAGTGTGCTACGCAGGGAATCGGGTGCCAAGTCTCCTGGAACTCTTTAGTCACTAGTCATTACTAGTAGAAAAAAACGGTTCAGCAAATGATGAAGAGGAGAGAGAACAACCGTAGCTAGAACCACTATACTGCCCTACCAATGCAAAAAATGGCTTTTATTTATTTATTTAAATAGTAACTTGATGCTGTTACCCCATTCTCTCCAGAACACAATACAATAGAGGCAGGACACTTGTCCACATGATTAATCACGTATTTAATGAAGCAAAAATGACAACTCATTTTCGAGTTACTGCCACAACTTTGGAAGTATGCTTGGGGTCATTGTCCATTTGGAAGACCCATTTGCAACCAAGCTTTAACTTCCTGACTGATGTCTTGAGATGTTGCTTCAATATATCCACGTAATTTTCCGCCCTCATGATGCCATCTATTTTGTGAAGTGCACCAGTCCCTCCTGCAGCAAAGCACGGCCACATCATGATGCTGCCACCCCCGTGCTTCATGGTTGGGATGATGTTCTTCAGCTTGTAAGCCTCCTCCTTTATCCTCCAAACATAACGATGGTCATTACGGCCAAACAGTTCTAATTTTGTTTCATCAAATCAAATCAAATCAAATGTATTTATAAAGCCATCAGCTGATATCTCAAAGTGCTGTAGAGAAAACCCAGCCTAAAACCCCCAACAGCAAGCAATGCAGGTGTAGAAGCACGGTGGCTAGGAAAAACTCCCTAGAAAGGCCAAAACCTAGGAAGAAACCTAGAGAGGAACCAGGCTATGTGGGGTGGCCAGTCCTCTTCTGGCTGTGCCGGGTGGAGATTATAACAGAACATGGCCAAGATGTTCAAATGTTCATAGATGACCAGCAGGGTCCAATAATAATAAGGCAGAGCAGTTGAAACTGGAGCAGCAGCACTGCCAGGTGCTCCAATTTCAACTGTCATATATAGGCCTTTCATCAGGCCAGAGGACATTTCTCCGAAAAGGGACGATCTTTGTCCCCATGTGCAGTTGCAAACCGGAGTCTGGATTATTTATGGCGGTTTTGGAGCAGTAGCTTCAGGTTATGTCGATATAGAACTCATTTTGCTGCAGATATAGATTATTTTGTACCTGTTTCCTCCAGCATCTTCACAAGGTCCTTTGCTGTTGTTCTGGAATTGATTAGCACTTTTCGCACCAAAGTCTAATACTATTCTAATTCTAATACTATTCTAATTCTAATACTATTCTAAATCTAATACTATTCTAATTCTAATACTATTCTAATTCTAATACTATTCTAATTCTAATACTATTCTAAATCTAATACTATTCTAATTCTAATACTATTCTAATTCTAATACTATTCTAATTCTAATAATATTCTAATTCTAATAATATTCTAAATCTAATACTATTCAAATTCTAATACTATTCTAATTCTAATATTATTCTAAATCTAATACTATTCTAATACTATTCTAATACTATTCTAAATCTAATACTATTCAAATTCTAATACTATTCTAATTCTAATATTATTCTAAATCTAATACTATTCTAATACTATTCTAATACTATTCTAAATCTAATACTATTCTAATTCTAATACTATTCTAATTCTAATATTATTCTAAATCTAATACTATTCTAAATCTAATACTGTTCTAAATCTAATATTATTCTAAATCTAATACTATTCTAATACTATTCTAAATCTATTCTAAATCTAATATTATTCTGAATCTAATAAGATTCTAAATCTAATACTATTCTAATTCTAATACTGTTCTAAATCTAATACTATTCTAGTACTATTCTAATTCTAATACTATTCTAATTCTAATACTATTCTAAATCTAATACTATTCTAATTCTAATACTATTCTAATTCTAATACTGTTCTAAATCTAATACTATTCTAATACTATTCTAATTCTAATTCTAATATTATTCTAATTCTAATACTATTCTAAATCTAATACTATTCTAATTCTAATACTGTTCTAAATCTAATACTATTCTAATACTATTCTAAATCTAATACTATTGTGATTCTAATATTATTCTAATTCTAGTACTATTCTAAATCTAATACTATTCTAATTCTAATACTATTCTAATTCTAATACTATTCTAATACTATTCTAAATCTAATATTATTCTAAATCTAATATTATTCTAATACTAATACTATTCTAAATCTAATACTATTCTAAATCTAATACTATTCTAATTCTAATACTATTCTAAATCTAATACTATTCTAATTCTAATACTATTCTAATTCTAATACTGTTCTAAATCTAATACTATTCTAATTCTAATACTATTCTAAATCTAATATTATACTAAATCTAATACTATTCTAAATCTAATACTATTCTAATTCTAATACTATTCTAATTCTAATACTGTTCTAAATCTAATACTATTCTAATACTATTCTAAATCTAATACTATTGTAATTCTAATATTATTCTAATTCTAGTACTATTCTAAATCTAATACTATTCTAATTCTAATACTATTCTAATTCTAATATTATTCTAATTCTAATACTATTCTAATACTATTCTAAATCTAATACTATTTTAAATCTAATACTAGTGTAATTCTAATACTATTCTAATTCTAATACTATTCTAAATCTAATACTATTCTAAATCTAATACTATTCTAAATCTAATACTATTCTAATACTAATACTATTCTAAATCTAATACTATTCTAATACTAATACTATTCTAAATCTAATACTATTTTAAATCTAATACTATTGTAATTCTAATACTATTCTAATTCTAATACTATTCTAAATCTAATACTATTCTAAATCTAATACTATTCTAATACTAATATTATTCTAAATCTAATACTATTCTAAATCTAATACTATTCTAATTCTAATACTGTTCTAAATCTAATACTATTCTAATACTATTGTAATTCTAATACTATTCTAAATCTAATACTATTCTAAATCTAATACTATTCTAATACTAATATTATTCTAAATCTAATACTATTCTAAATCTAATACTATTGTAATTCTAATACTATTCTAAATCTAATATTATTATAATTCTATTCTAATTCTAATACTATTCTAAATCTAATACTATTCTAATACTATTCTAAATCTAATACTATTCTAATACTATTCTAAATCTAATACTATTCTAATACTATTCTAATACTATTCTAAATCTAATACTATTTTAAATCTAATACTATTCTAATTCTAATACTATTCTAATTCTAATACTATTCTAATTCTAATACTATTCTAAATCTAATACTGTTCTAAATCTAATACTATTCTAATACTATTCTAATTCTAATTCTATTCTAATTCTAATATTATTCTAAATCTAATATTATTCTAAATCTAATATTATTCTAAATCTAATATTATTCTAATTCTAATACTATTCTAATACTATTCTAATTCTAATATTATTCTAAATCTAATATTATTCTAATTCTAATACTATTCTAATACTATTCTAATTCTAATATTATTCTAAATCTAATATTATTCTAAATCTAATACTATTCTAATTCTAATACTATTCTAATACTAATATTATTCTAAATCTAATATTATTCTAAATCTAATATTATTCTAAATCTAATACTATTCTAATTCTAATACTATTCTAATACTATTCTAATTCTAATATTATTCTAAATCTAATATTATTCTAATTCTAATACTATTCTAATACTATTCTAAATCTAATATTATTCTAAATCTAATACTATTCTAAATCTAATACTATTCTAATACTATTCTAAATCTAATATTATTCTAAATCTAATATTATTCTAATTCTAATACTATTCTAATACTATTCTAATTCTATTCTAAATCTAATACTATTCTAATACTATTCTAATACTATTCTAATTCTAATACTATTCTAAATCTAATACTATTCTAAATCTAATACTATTCTAAATCTAATACTATTCTAATACTATTCTAATTCTAATATTATTCTAAATCTAATATTATTCTAAATCTAATACTATTCTAATTCTAATACTATTCTAATACTAATATTATTCTAATTCTAATACTATTCTAATACTAATATTATTCTAAATCTAATACTATTCTAATACTATTCTAATTCTAATATTATTCTAAATCTAATATTATTCTAAATCTAATACTATTCTAATTCTAATACTATTCTAATACTAATATTATTCTAAATCTAATACTATTCTAATTCTAATACTATTCTAATACTAATACTATTCTAATTCTAATACTATTCTAATACTAATATTATTCTAAATCTAATACTATTCTAAATCTAATACTATTCTAAATCTAATACTATTTTAAATCTAATACTATTCTAATTCTAATATTATTCTAAATCTAATACTATTCTAATACTATTCTAAATCTAATACTATTCTAATACTATTCTAAATCTAATACTATTCTAATACTATTCTAATTCTAATACTATTCTAAATCTAATACTATTCTAAATCTAATACTATTCTAAATCTAATACTATTCTAATTCTAATACTATTCTAATACTATTCTAAATCTAATTCTATTCTAATACTATTCTAAATCTAATACTATTCTAATACTATTCTAATTCTAATACTATTCTAAATCTAATACTATTCTAAATCTAATACTATTCTAAATCTAATACTATTTTAAATCTAATACTATTCTAATTCTAATATTATTCTAAATCTAATACTATTCTAATACTATTCTAAATCTAATACTATTCTAATTCTAATACTATTCTAAATCTAATACTATTCTAATTCTAATACTATTCTAATACTAATATTATTCTAAATCTAATATTATTCTAAATCTAATATTATTCTAAATCTAATACTATTCTAATACTATTCTAATTCTAATATTATTCTAAATCTAATATTATTCTAATTCTAATACTATTCTAAGACTATTCTAAATCTAATACTATTTTAAATCTAATACTATTCTAATTCTAATACTATTCTAAATCTAATACTATTCTAAATCTAATACTATTCTAAATCTAATACTATTCTAATACTATTTTAAATCTAATATTATTCTAAATCTAATACTATTCTAATACTATTCTAATACTATTCTAAATCTAATACTATTCTAAATCTAATACTATTCTAATACTATTTTAAATCTAATACTATTCTAATTCTAATACTATTCTAAATCTATTACTATTCTAAATCTAATACTATTCTAATTCTAATACTGTTCTAAATCTAATACTATTCTAAATCTAATACTATTCTAATTCTAATACTATTTTAAATCTAATATTATTCTAATTCTAATACTATTCTAATTATAATACTATTCTAAATCTAATACTAATCTAATTCTAATACTATTCTAATTCTAATAGTATTCTAATACTATTCTAATTCCAATTCTAATATTATTCTAATTCTAATACTATTCTAATTCCAATTCTAATATTATTCTAATTCTAATACTATTCTAAATCTAATACTATTCTAATTCTAATACTGTTCTGAATCTAATAGTATTCTAATTCAACTAAAATTCTAATACTATTCTAATTCCAATTCTAATATTATTCTAATTCTACTATTATTCTAATTATAATATTATTCTCATTCTAATACTATTCTAAATCTAATATTATTCTAAATCTAATACTATTCTAATACTATTCTAAATCTAATACTATTCTAATACTATTCTAATACTATTCTAATTCTAATATTATTCTAAATCTAATATTATTCTAATTCTAATACTATTCTAATACTATTCTAAATCTAATACTATTCTAATACTATTCTAAATCTAATACTATTCTAATACTATTCTAATTCTAATACTATTCTAAATCTAATACTATTCTAAATCTAATACTATTCTAAATCTAATACTATTCTAATACTATTCTAATACTATTCTAATTCTAATACTATTCTAAATCTAATACTATTTTAAATCTAATACTATTCTAATTCTAATACTATTCTAAATCTAATACTATTCTAATACTATTCTAAATCTAATACTATTCTAATTCTAATACTATTCTAAATCTAATACTATTCTAATTCTAATACTATTCTAATACTAATATTATTCTAAATCTAATATTATTCTAAATCTAATATTATTCTAAATCTAATACTATTCTAATACTATTCTAATTCTAATATTATTCTAAATCTAATATTATTCTAATTCTAATACTATTCTAAGACTATTCTAAATCTAATACTATTTTAAATCTAATACTATTCTAATTCTAATACTATTCTAAATCTAATACTATTCTAAATCTAATACTATTCTAAATCTAATACTATTCTAATACTATTTTAAATCTAATATTATTCTAAATCTAATACTATTCTAATACTATTCTAATACTATTCTAAATCTAATACTATTCTAAATCTAATACTATTCTAATACTATTTTAAATCTAATACTATTCTAATTCTAATACTATTCTAAATCTATTACTATTCTAAATCTAATACTATTCTAATTCTAATACTGTTCTAAATCTAATACTATTCTAAATCTAATACTATTCTAATTCTAATACTATTTTAAATCTAATATTATTCTAATTCTAATACTATTCTAATTATAATACTATTCTAAATCTAATACTAATCTAATTCTAATACTATTCTAATTCTAATACTATTCTAATACTATTCTAATTCCAATTCTAATATTATTCTAATTCTAATACTATTCTAATTCCAATTCTAATATTATTCTAATTCTAATACTATTCTAAATCTAATACTATTCTAATTCTAATACTGTTCTGAATCTAATAGTATTCTAATTCAACTAAAATTCTAATACTATTCTAATTCCAATTCTAATATTATTCTAATTCTACTATTATTCTAATTATAATATTATTCTCATTCTAATACTATTCTAATTCTAATATTATTCTAATTCTAGTACTATTCTAATTCTAATACTATTTTAATTCTAATTCTAATATTATTCTAAATCTAATACTATTCTAATTCTAATATTATTCTAATTCTAATACTATTCTAAATCTAATACTATTCTAATTCTAATATTATTCTAATTCTAATACTATTTTAATTCTAATTCTAATATTATTCTAAATCTAATACTATTCTAATTCTAATACTATTCTAATTCTAATATTATTCTAATTCTAATACTATTCTAAATCTAATACTATTCTAATTCTAATATTATTCTAAATCTAATACTATTCTAATTCTAATACTATTCTAATTCTAATACTATTTTAATTCTAATTCTAATATTATTCTAAATCTAATACTATTCTAAATCTAATACTATTCTAATTCTAATATTATTCTAATTCTAGTACTATTCTAATTCTAATACTATTTTAATTCTAATTCTAATATTATTCTAAATCTAATACTATTCTAAATCTAATACTATTCTAAATCTAATACTATTCTAAAACTATTCTAAATCTATTGTCCAAAATCTACTATTCTACAGTTTTTTCCAACTGCTTACACACAACATCTTTTCATGTCACACGATTTTTGAAACCTCTCACTCAAAGTGCAAAACTACACACCAAATATCCAAAACCATAAGCTATTTCTCAGCCTTGGACTCAGTTGTCAATTGCATAAAACCCTTTTTTCAAAACACTACACACAATTCTCTACCTAAAACACAAAAATCTAACAGGGTGTGACTTGCTTTACTTTTCCAAACACAACCAATCAAAATGCTACACTTATTCACCAGGTCACACACACACTCCTCACATGTGCAAACACTAATAGCTTAACTGATCACTAACCAATCACTGCTTTACTGTAGTATAGGCCTATAAATAGGTCAAAGGTCAGATTACCTGTTTTGAACAATGGATGCCAACAATGGACAGAGAGCAGGAGGAGTAGGAGGGAGAGGAAGAGGAAGAAGAGGACGAGGGCAAAGAAGAGAAGGAAGGAGAGCCATCTGATGAGATTAGGGCAACACTTGTTGATCATGTGATCAACCACAGTTTGACCATGAGAGAGGCTGGACTGAGAGTCCAGCCCAACTTGAGTCGATTTACAGTGGCGTCCATAATTCGACCCTTCAGAAATGAGAACAGGTATGCAACTATATAATGACTATTTTAGCATTACAGTAATGTACTGTAAAATACATATGACTGCATAGTATTGCTTAAACATTTGTAACTCTAAGCCATCCATTTACTGCACTGCATTGAATGAATGAGGTTGGTTATCAGGCTGTACTACATTTTTTTGTACATTGTTTACAGTTCCTATGCTGAACACATACTGTGTTTGAATTCTGTACAGAGTGGAAAGGCAAAGACATCATGGAGGACGAGGACGCTTGTTTACAGATGTACAAGAGACTGCAATTATAAATATGGTTTTGGCCCGACAATGCAATTAGGATTCGAGAGATAAGAGAGCATATCTTGAAGAATGACACCATATTTAACAACATCAATGCTGTCAGCCTGTCGACCACACAACGCATCCTCCAACGGCACCGAGTGACGATGAAACAACTTCACAAGGTGCCATTTGAGAGAAACTCTGACAGAGGCAAGAATATGCGACATGACTTTGTAGAGGTATGAATGCAACACTACTTCCAGTACTTCAGACATACCATATTTAGTCATCTGTATATCCTTTTGTCTGTTACAGAGAGTATTGGAGCTGGATGCCCATGTACTGTATGTTTATGGTTTTGTTGTATGCTACTGTAATGTTTGGCCTAATAAATATTTTCTGTCCCTACATTGCATTGGTGTTTACAGTGTACTTGTTACCCCTCTCAGCAGATGACTTTCACTGTAGAACATTGTATTGGTGTTTACAGTGTACTTGTTACCCCTCTCAGCAGATGACTTTCACTGTAGAACATTGCATTGGTGTTTACAGTGTACTTGTTACCCCTCTCAGCAGATTACTTTCACTGTAGAACATTGCATTGGTGTTTACAGTGTACTTGTTTCCCCTCTCAGCAGATTACTTTCACTGTAGAACATTGCATTGGTGTTTACAGTGTACTTGTTACCCCTCTCAGCAGATTACTTTCACTGTAGAACATTGCATTGGTGTTTACAGTGTACTTGTTTCCCCTCTCAGCAGATTACTTTCACTGTAGAACATTGCATTGGTGTTTACAGTGTACTTGTTACCCCTCTCAGCAGATTACTTTCACTGTAGAACATTGTATTGAAATGTAGATATAAGCCTATGAAAGACCAATGAGCTTTAGATTTAGAACAACAGTGTTTACATGGTATATCCAGAAAGGTACTATTATCAAAGCAGTGTTTGCCATTTGATGCCAATGCTTCATTCTGACATGTGTTCATGGCATTTTGAATGCAGTGTTACATTTTGTGTGTGCAGTTTGGGGAATTGTGTGTAGAGTTTGGAAAAAAATGAGAAAGTTTTGAAAACTTGTGTAAAGCCGTTGGAAAAAACTAATTCCAATACTATAAATAAGGGAAACACTGTCTGATGAATTCCCAACGTTCCTCCCCATTCCATTCTCTTGGATGTCACAGTGATACATCCGCATGAAAACAGAGGGCCGCATTTCCCACACATCACCGTCACCATAGAAACACCCCAAAGTAATATGTAATTTAGTAATTTTGGTGAACTATCCCTTTAAGCCTACATATAAGGAAGGGGACATTAGGGTGTGTGTGTGTGTGTGTGTGTGTGTGTAATGAATGGGCTTGGCGGCTGTAATAAAATGTCCTTACTTAACGGAAGAGAGGGAGAGACGGATGGAGGGTTGCTCTGGGGGAAAACAGACTGTGGAAGGGAGGGAGGGAGGGAGGGAGGGAGGGAGGGCTGCTCTGGGGGAAAACAGACTGTGGGAGGGAGGGAGGGAGGGATGGAGGGAGGGAGGCAGGGAGGGAGGGGGGGAGCGAGGGCTGCTCTGGGGGAAAACAGACTGTGGGAGGGAGGGAGGGAGGGAGGGAGGGAGGGAGGGAGGGAGGGAGGGAGGGAGGGAGGGAGGGAGGGAGGGAGGGAGGGAGGGAGGGAGGGCTGCTCTGGGGGAAAACAGACTGTGGGAGGGAGGGAGGGAGGGCTGCTCTGGGGGAAAACAGACTGTGGGAGGGAGGGAGGGAGGGAGGGAGGGAGGGAGGGAGGGAGGGCTGCTCTGGGGGAAAACAGACTGTGGGAGGGAGGGAGGGAGGGAGGGAGGGAGGGAGGGAGGGAGGGAGGGAGGGAGGGCTGCTCTGGGTGAAAACAGACTGAGGAAGGGAGGGAGGGAGGGAGGGAGGGCTGCTCTGGGGGAAAACAGACTCTGGGGGGAGAGAAAAAGAGAGAGAGAGAGGACAGAGGGAGAAGTCTCTGTACACAACACTACAACACTGGAGGAGGAGAGAGAGAGGACAGAGGGAGAACTGTGTACAAGGCCAGTTTAGGTTCAACAATTAATTCAAAGCTGGGTGGGGTTCAGGCTCCTCAGTGGTACAGAGAGACTGATGTAGCTGGGTGGGTGGGTGGGGTTCAGGCTCCTCAGTGGTACAGAGAGACTGATGTAGCTGGGTGGGTGGGTGGGGTTCAGGCTCCTCAGTGGTACAGAGAGACTGATGTAGCTGGGTGGGTGGGTGGGGTTCAGGCTCCTCAGTGGTACAGAGAGACTGATGTAGCTGGGTGGGTGGGTGGGGTTCAGGCTCCTCAGTGGTACAGAGAGACTGATGTAGCTGGATGGGTGGGGTTCAGGCTACTACTATAGACCAGAGCCTTATTCCCTATATAGTGTACTACTTTAGACCAGAGCCCTATTCCCTATATAGTGCACTACTGTAGACCAGGGCCCTATTCCCTATGTAGTGCACTACTATAGACCAGAGCCCTATTCCCTTTATAGTGCACTACTATAGACCAGAGCCCTATTCCCTATATAGTGGTACTACTTTAGACCAGGACCCTATTCCGCATATAGTGCACTACTTTAGACCAGGGCCCTATTCCCTATATAGTGTACTACTATAGACCAGAGCCCTATTCCATATATAGTGCACTACTTTAGACCAGGACCCTATTCCTATATAGTGCACTACTATAGACCAGAACCCTATTCCCTATATAGTTTACTACTATAGACCAGAGCCCTATTCTCTATATAGTGCACTACTATAGACCAGAGCCCTATTCCCTATATAGTGCACAACTATAGCCCAGAGCCCTATTCCCTATATAGTGCACTACTATAGACCAGAGCCCTATTCCCTATATAGTACACTACTATAGACCCTATTCCCTATATAGTGCACTACTATTGACCCTATTCCCTATATAGTGCACTACTATAGACCAGAGCCCTATTCCCTATATAGTACACTACTATAGACCCTATTCCCTATATAGTGCACTACTATTGACCAGAGCCCTATGTGTTGGGTCATTGTCCTGTTGAAAAATAAATTGTAGTCCCACTAAACGCAAACCAGATGGGATGGAGTATCGCTGCAGAATGCTGTGGTAGCCATGCAGAATGATGTGGTAGCCATGCAGAATGATGTGGTAGCCATGCAGAATGATGTGGTAGCCATGCAGAATGATGTGGTAGCCATGCAGAATGCTGTGGTAGCCATGCAGAATGCTGTGGTAGCCATGCAGAATGATGTGGTAGCCATGCAGAATGATGTGGTAGCCATGCAGAATGCTGTGGTAGCCATGCAGAATGCTGTAGTAGCCATGCAGAATGATGTGGTAGCCATGCAGAATGATGTGGTAGCCATGCAGAATGATGTGGTAGCCATGCAGAATGATGTGGTAGCCATGCAGAATGATGTGGTAGCCATGCAGAATGATGTGGTAGCCATGCAGAATGATGTGGTAGCCATGCAGAATGATGTGGTAGCCATGCAGAATGATGTGGTAGCCATGCAGAATGCTGTGGTAGCCATGCAGAATGCTGTGGTAGCCATGCAGAATGATGTGGTAGCCATGCAGAATGATGTGGTAGCCATGCAGAATGATGTGGTAGCCATGCAGAATGCTGTGGTAGCCATGCAGAATGATGTGGTAGCCATGCAGAATGATGTGGTAGCCATGCAGAATGCTGTGGTAGCCATGCAGAATGATGTGGTAGCCATGCAGAATGCTGTGGTAGCCATGCAGAATGCTGTGGTAGCCATGCAGAATGATGTGGTAGCCATGCAGAATGCTGTGGTAGCCATGCAGAATGCTGTGGTAGCCATGCAGAATGCTGTGGTAGCCATGCAGAATGCTGTGGTAGCCATGCAGAATGCTGTGGTAGCCATGCAGAATGCTGTGGTAGCCATGCAGAATGCTGTGGTAGCCATGCAGAATGCTGTGGTAGCCATGCAGAATGCTGTGGTAGCCATGCAGAATGCTGTGGTAGCCATGCAGAATGCTGTGGTAGCCATGCAGAATGATGTGGTAGCCATGCAGAATGCTGTGGTAGCCATGCAGAATGCTGTGGTAGCCATGCAGAATGCTGTGGTAGCCATGCAGAATTATGTGGTAGCCATGCAGAATGATGTGGTAGCCATGCAGAATGATGTGGTAGCCATGCAGAATGCTGTGGTAGCCATGCAGAATGATGTGGTAGCCATGCAGAATGATGTGGTAGCCATGCAGAATGCTGTGGTAGCCATGCAGAATGATGTGGTAGCCATGCAGAATGATGTGGTAGCCATGCAGAATGATGTGGTAGCCATGCAGAATGCTGTGGTAGCCATGCAGAATGATGTGGTAGCCATGCAGAATGATGTGGTAGCCATGCAGAATGCTGTGGTAGCCATGCAGAATGATGTGGTAGCCATGCAGAATGCTGTGGTAGCCATGCAGAATGCTGTGGTAGCCATGCAGAATGATGTGGTAGCCATGCAGAATGCTGTGGTAGCCATGCAGAATGCTGTGGTAGCCATGCAGAATGCTGTGGTAGCCATGCAGAATGCTGTGGTAGCCATGCAGAATGCTGTGGTAGCCATGCAGAATGCTGTGGTAGCCATGCAGAATGCTGTGGTAGCCATGCAGAATACTGTGGTAGCCATGCAGAATGCTGTGGTAGCCATGCAGAATGCTGTGGTAGCCATGCAGAATGATGTGGTAGCCATGCAGAATGATGTGGTAGCCATGCTGGTTAAGTGTGCCTTGAAATCACAGACAGTGTCACCAACAAAGCACCATCACACCTCCTCCTCCATGCTTCACGGTGGGAACCACACATGCGGAGATCATCCGTTCACCTACTCTGCGACTCACAAAGACACGGCGGTTGGAACCAAACATCTCCAATCTGGACTCATCAGATCAAAAGGACAGATTTCCACCAGTCTAATGTCCATTGCTCGTGTTTCTTGGCCCCAAGCAAGTCTCTTCTTCTTATTGTAGTCGTTTAGTAGTGGTTTCTTTGCAGCAATTCGACCATGAACAGTTGATGTTGAGATGTGTCTGTTACTTGAACTCTGTGAAGCATTTATTTGGGCAGCAATTTCTGAGGCTGGTAACTCTAATGAACAGCAGAGATAACTCTGAGGCTTCCTTTCCTGTGGCGGTTCTCATGAGAGTCAGTTTCATCATAGCGCTTGATGGTTTTTGCGTCTGAAATTTTCCGGATTGACTGACCTTCATGTCATAGAGTAATGATGGATTGTCGTTTGTCTTTGCTTATTTGATCTTCTCAAACGCATTAAGAAGAAAATAAATTAAAGAAATTAACTTTTAACAAGACACACCTGTTAATTGAAATACATTCCAGGTGACTAACTCATGAAGCTGGTTGAGAGAATGTCAAGAGTGTGCAAAGCTGTCATCAAGGCCAAGGGTGGATACTTTGAAGAATCTCAAATATAAAATACATTTTGATTGGTTTAACACTTTTTTGGTTACTACATGATTCCATATGTGTTATTTCATAGTGTTGATGTCTTCATTATTATTCTATAGTACAAATAAAGAAAAACCCTGGAATGAGTAGGTGTGTCCACACTTTGACTGGTACTGTACACACACCCACATACCCGTACACACACACACACACACACACACACACACACACACACACACACACACACACACACACACACACACACAAACACACACACACACACACACACACAGATGCACACACACAGAATGCTTATTGAGCAGTAGACAGCAGAGGGAATGGGGTGTATGTTGGGTACTAGGTAGAGAATGGGGTGTATGTTGGGTACTAGGTAGGGAATGGGGTGTATGTTGGGTACTAGGTAGGGAACTAGGTAGAGAATGGAGTGTATGTAGTGTACTAGGTAGATAATGGGGTGTATGTTGGGTACTAGGTAGAGAATGGGATGTATGTTGGGTACTAGGTAGAGAATGGGGTGTATGTTGGGTACTAGGTAGAGAATGGGGCGTATGTTGGGTACTAGGTAGAGAATGGGGTGTATGTTGGGTACTAGGTAGAGAATGGAGTGTATGTAGGGTACTAGGTAGAGAATGGAGTGTATGTAGGGTACTAGGTAGAGAATGGGGTGTATGTTGGGTACTAGGTAGAGAATGGGGTGTATGTTGGGTACTAGGTAGTGAATGGGATGTATGTTGGGTACTAGGTAGAGAATGGAGTGTAGGCTGGGTACTAGGTAGAGAATGGAGTGTATGTAGGGTACTAGGTAGAGAATGGAGTGTATGCTGGGTACTAGGTAGAGAATGGAGTGTATGTAGGGTACTAGGTAGAGAATGGGGTGTATGGTGGGTACTAGGTAGAGAATGGGCTGTATGTTGGGTACTAGGTGGAGAATAGCTCTCTAGAGCCATCTAGTGGTCAGCTCCTGTCATCACTACTACCAGGGACACCACCTGAGACTGAAGAGAAAGCGAAACCTCTCACTCGGTCCTTTTCTCTGGCTCATACAGACTGGTTAGTTGTTTAACAACAAAACCAACGCGTGCTCAACTATGGGACAAAACAAACCGGGTTGGCTTAGATTGTTGACAACATGTAAACTATATTAAGTCTCCAGTGTTTATTGAAAACATAAATACGTCTCTCAAATACATCGTTACAGTTGTTGGTTAGATAGCGCGTGATTTTTTTGGGGTTGGCCATATTAGAATTGACATGAAATCAGTCAAAACACCTAAAAACAAGACATGGTAACAAGCTGAAACGAGCCACTTACGATTCCCCACATGACAGCTTCTTGTTATTGTTGCCATCTATCTGGCCATCCAGAATCACAACAACACACGTTCTTCCTCCCCATTGGGGTAATCAGATCAATTTCGTGACGTTGTCAGTCAACCCATCTAGACAGTCAGTGAACTAAGGGGACCAGACCTAGCTGCTATATCGCATAGGTGTCTATGGGAGAGCCACCCCAAGGAGACTGGAACTGTGGCCAATTTTTCAATTTTCATTCAATGGTAAACGGCTTGAGTAAGAAATATTTATTTATTATTTATTTTATTTTATTTGATACAGCCACCTGACTGGGGAACGAACCCTAGACATCACTATTTATCCACCATGATACAGCCACCTGACTGGGGAACGAACCCTAGACATCACTATTTATCCACCATGATACAGCCACCTGACTGGGGAACGAACCCTAGACATCACTATTTATCCACCATGATACAGCCACCTGACTGGGGAACGAACCCTAGACATCAGTATTTATCCACCATGATACAGCCACCTGACTGGGGAACGAACCCTAGACATCACTATTTATCCACCATGATACAGCCACCTGACTGGGGAACGAACCCTAGACATCACTATTTATCCACCATGATACAGCCACCTGACTGGGGAACGAACCCTAGACATCACTATTTATCCACCATGATACAGCCACCTGACTGGGGAACGAACCCTAGACATCAGTATTTATCCACCATGATACAGCCACCTGACTGGGGAACGAACCCTAGACATCAGTATTTATCCATTATGTTTGATACAGCCACCTGACTGGGGAACGAACCCTAGACATCAGTATTTATCCACCATCTTTGATACAGCCACCTGACTGGGGAACGAACACTAGACATCAGTATTTATCCACCATGATACAGCCACCTGACTGGGGAACGAACCCTAGACATCAGTATTTATCCATTATCTTTGATACAGCCACCTGACTGGGGAACGAACCCTAGACATCAGTATTTATCCACCATCTTTGATACAGCCATCTGACTGGGGAACGAACCCTAGACATCTTTATTTATCCATTATGTTTGATACAGCCACCTGACTGGGGAACGAACCCTAGACATCAGTATTTATCCACCATGATACAGCCACCTGACTGGGGAACGAACCCTAGACATCACTATTTATCCACCATGATACAGCCACCTGACTGGGGAACGAACCCTAGACATCACTATTTATCCACCATGATACAGCCACCTGACTGGGGAACGAACCCTAGACATCAGTATTTATCCACCATGATACAGCCACCTGACTGGGGAACGAACCCTAGACATCAGTATTTATCCACCATGATACAGCCATCTGACTGGGGAACGAACCCTAGACATCTTTATTTATCCATTATGTTTGATACAGCCACCTGACTGGGGAACGAACCCTAGACATCTTTATTTATCCACCATGATACAGCCACCTGACTGGGGAACGAACCCTAGACATCAGTATTTATCCACCATCTTTGATACAGCCACCTGACTGGGGAACGAACCCTAGACATCAGTATTTATCCACCATCTTTGATACAGCCACCTGACTGGGGAACGAACCCTAGACATCAGTATTTTCCTCCACAGCATGTCCATTAAAGACTACAAACCTTTGAGTGTGTGGGACACATAACCAAATCAACTGACGTCCTGCATACTACATCATGCAGTCCTTCTGACTGCCCTGTCTGTGAGGAGGACATTACAGGGGTCCCAGTGGAACAGGGCAGTACGGTGGCCCAGAGTGGACAAACACTGGCTTTTAGGACACATATTAAACTGGACAGACAGAGAGACAACAAAATAAGAGTCTGTAGTAATTATAATAATATATTGGATTTAAAGCCACTTTCAAAGAAAGGATACTACAGTGAGCAATTAAAATCTACTTCGCTAACCTATCGCTGAGTGAGGGCTGTGACAAACAGTATGAGACTATTGGCTGAGTGAGGGCTGTGACAAACAGTATGAGACTATTGGCTGAGTGAGGGCTGTGACAAACAGAATGAGACTATTGGCTGAGTGAGGGCTGTGAACAAACAGAATGAGACTATTGGCTGAGTGAGGGCTGTGAACAAACAGAATGAGACTATTGGCTGAGTGAGGGCTGTGACAAACAGTATGAGACTATTGGCTGAGTGAGGGCTGTGACAAACAGAATGAGACTATTGGCTGAGTGAGGGCTGTGACAAACAGAATGAGACTATTGGCTGAGTGAGGGCTTTGAACAAACAGAATGAGACTATTGGCTGAGTGAGGGCTTTGAACAAACAGAATGAGACTATTGGCTGAGTGAGGGCTTTGAACAAACAGTATGAGACTATTGGCTGAGTGAGGGCTGTGACAAACAGTATGAGACTATTGGCTGAGTGAGGGCTTTGAACAAACAGTATGAGACTATTGGCTGAGTGAGGGCTTTGAACAAACAGTATGAGACTATTGGCTGAGTGAGGGCTTTGAACAAACAGAATGAGACTATTGGCTGAGTGAGGGCTTTGAACAAACAGTATGAGACTATTGGCCGAGTGAGGGCTGTGACAAACAGAATGAGACTATTGGCTGAGTGAGGGCTTTGAACAAACAGAATGAGATTATTGGCTGAGTGAGGGCTTTGACAAACAGAATGAGACTATTGGCTGAGTGAGGGCTGTGACAAACAGAATGAGACTATTGGCTGAGTGAGGGCTGTGGACAAACAGTATGAGACTATTGGCTGAGTGAGGGCTTTGAACAAACAGAATGAAACTATTGGCTGAGTGAGGGCTTTGAACAAACAGAATGAGATTATTGGCTGAGTGAGGGCTTTGACAAACAGAATTAGACTATTGGCTGAGTGAGGGCTGTGACAAACAGAATGAGACTATTGGCTGAGTGAAGGCTGTGGACAAACAGTATGAGACTATTGGCTGAGTGAGGGCTTTGAACAAACAGAATGAAACTATTGGCTGAGTGAGGGCTTTGAACAAACAGAATGAAAGTATTGGCTGAGTGAGGGCTTTGAACAAACAGAATGAAAGTATTGGCTGAGTGAGGGCTGTGAACAAACAGAATGAGACTATTGGCTGAGTGAGGGCTTTGAACAAACAGTATGAGACTCTTGGCTGAGTGAGGGCTGTGAACAAACAGAATGAGACTATTGGCTGAGTGAGGGCTGTGAACAAACAGAATGAGACTATTGGCTGAGTGAGGGCTGTGAACAAACAGAATGAGACTATTGGCTGAGTGAGGGCTGTGGACAAACAGTATGAGACTATTGGCTGAGTGAGGGCTTCGAACAAACAGAATGAAACTATTGGCTGAGTGAGGGCTTTGAACAAACAGAATGAGATTATTGGCTGAGTGAGGGCTTTGACAAACAGAATGAGACTATTGGCTGAGTGAGGGCTGTGACAAACAGAATGAGACTATTGGCTGAGTGAGGGCTGTGGACAAACAGTATGAGACTATTGGCTGAGTGAGGGCTTTGAACAAACAGAATGAAACTATTGGCTGAGTGAGGGCTTTGAACAAACAGAATGAAAGTATTGGCTGAGTGAGGGCTTTGAACAAACAGAATGAAAGTATTGGCTGAGTGAGGGCTGTGAACAAACAGAATGAGACTATTGGCTGAGTGAGGGCTTTGAACAAACAGTATGAGACTCTTGGCTGAGTGAGGGCTGTGAACAAACAGAATGAGACTATTGGCTGAGTGAGGGCTGTGAACAAACAGAATGAGACTATTGGCTGAGTGAGGGCTGTGAACAAACAGAATGAGACTATTGGCTGAGTGAGGGCTGTGAACAAACAGAATGAGACTATTGGCTGAGTGAGGGCTGTGACAAACAGTATGAGACTATTGGCTGAGTGAGGGCTTTGAACAAACAGAATGAAACTATTGGCTGAGTGAGGGCTTTGAACAAACAGAATGAGATTATTGGCTGAGTGAGGGCTTTGAACAAACAGAATGAGACTATTGGCTGAGTGAGGGCTGTGACAAACAGAATGAGACTATTGGCTGAGTGAGGGCTTTGAACAAACAGAATGAAACTATTGGCTGAGTGAGGGCTGTGACAAACAGTATGAGACTATTGGCTGAGTGAGGGCTGTGACAAACAGAATGAGACTATTGGCTGAGTGAGGGCTTTGAACAAACAGAATGAAACTATTGGCTGAGTGAGGGCTTTGAACAAACAGAATGAAACTATTGGCTGAGTGAGGGCTTTGAACAAACAGAATGAAAGTATTGGCTGAGTGAGGGCTGTGAACAAACAGAATGAGACTATTGGCTGAGTGAGGGCTTTGAACAAACAGTATGAGACTATTGGCTGAGTGAGGGCTGTGAACAAACAGAATGAGACTATTGGCTGAGTGAGGGCTGTGAACAAACAGAATGAGACTATTGGCTGAGTGAGGGCTGTGAACAAACAGAATGAGACTATTGGCTGAGTGAGGGCTGTGAACAAACAGAATGAGACTATTGGCTGAGTGAGGGCTGTGACAAACAGTATGAGACTGTTGGCTGAGTGAGGGCTTTGAACAAACAGAATGAAACTATTGGCTGAGTGAGGGCTTTGAACAAACAGAATGAGATTATTGGCTGAGTGAGGGCTTTGAACAAACAGAATGAAACTATTGGCTGAGTGAGGGCTGTGACAAACAGAATGAGACTATTGGCTGAGTGAGGGCTTTGAACAAACAGAATGAAACTATTGGCTGAGTGAGGGCTGTGACAAACAGTATGAGACTATTGGCTGAGTGAGGGCTGTGACAAACAGAATGAGACTATTGGCTGAGTGAGGGCTTTGAACAAACAGAATGAGACTATTGGCTGAGTGAGGGCTTTGAACAAACAGAATGAAACTATTGGCTGAGTGAGGGCTGTGACAAACAGTATGAGACTATTGGCTGAGTGAGGGCTGTGACAAACAGTATGAGACTATTGGCTGAGTGAGGGCTTTGAACAAACAGAATGAGACTATTGGCTGAGTGAGGGCTGTGACAAACAGAATGAGACTATTGGCTGAGTGAGGGCTGTGACAAACAGAATGAGACTATTGGCTGAGTGAGGGCTTTGAACAAACAGAATGAAACTATTGGCTGAGTGAGGGCTGTGACAAACAGTATGAGACTATTGGCTGAGTGAGGGCTGTGACAAACAGAATGAGACTATTGGCTGAGTGAGGGCTTTGAACAAACAGAATGAAACTATTGGCTGAGTGAGGGCTGTGACAAACAGAATGAGACTATTGGCTGAGTGAGGGCTGTGACAAACAGAATGAGACTATTGGCTGAGTGAGAGCTGTGACAAACAGAATGAGACTATTGGCTGAGTGAGGGCTGTGACAAACAGTATGAGACTATTGGCTGAGTGAGGGCTGTGACAAACAGTATGAGACTATTGGCTGAGTGAGGGCTGTGACAAACAGAATGAAACTATTTATATATATTTTGCATATATTTGATCTATATTTTAATTTTATTCTTTATATATTTTATTTATGTTTTATATATATATTCTTTATTATGTCTTGTGTTTCTTTCTTTGTCTTTCATTGTCAGAGTTCGGAGTTGAAGATTTTCCCTGTACTCTGTAATTACAGCTGCAACCATGTGACTAGTGAAGTTCTAATCTAATCTAGAAATTATTAAAAACGGGTGGACAATCATTTTTTTCTAAGTGTTTCTAAATTCAACGGTGTGAAGCACAGATTTAGTTTTGGACAGATTTGTTTGTCAAAATCAAGTTGTGGTCCAAAAAAAGGACTTTCAGTTACATCACGTTGTAGGGTCTGTGTTCTTATTTCACATCATACTGTAGGGTCTGTGTTCTTATTTCACATCACGTTGTAGGGTCTGTGTTCTTATTTCACATCACGTTGTAGGGTCTGTGTTCTTATTTCACATCACGTTGTAGGGTCTGTGTTCTTATTTCACATCACGTTGTAGGGTCTGTGTTCTTATTTCACATCATACTGTAGGGTCTGTGTTCTTATTTCACATCACGTTGTAGGGTCTGTGTTCTTATTTCACATCACGTTGTAGGGTCTGTGTTCTTATTTCACAACATACTGTAGGGTCTGTGTTCTTATTTCACACCATACTGTAGGGTCTGTGTTCTTATTTCACATCACGTTGTAGGGTCTGTGTTCTTATTTCACATCACGTTGTAGGGTCTGTGTTCTTATTTCAAATCACGTTGTAGGGTCTGTGTTCTTATTTCACATCACGTTGTAGGGCCTGTGTTCTTATTTCACATCACGTTGTAGGGTCTGTGTTCTTATTTCACATCATACTGTAGGGTCTGTGTTCTTATTTCACATCACGTTGTAGGGTCTGTGTTCTTATGTCACAACACGTTGTAGGGTCTGTGTTCTTATTTCACAACACGTTGTAGGGTCTGTGTTCTTATTTCACATCATACTGTAGGGTCTGTGTTCTTATTTCACATCACGTTGTAGGGTCTGTGTTCTTATTTCACAACATAATGTAGGGTCTGTGTTCTTATTTCACACCATACTGTAGGGTCTGTGTTCTTATTTCACATCACGTTGTAGGGTCTGTGTTCTTATTTCACAACATACTGTAGGGTCTGTGTTCTTATTTCACATCATACTGTAGGGTCTGTGTTCTTATTTCACATTATACTGTAGGGTCTGTGTTCTTATTTCACAACATACTGTAGGGTCTGTGTTCTCATTTCACATCACGTTGTAGGGTCTGTGTTCTCATTTCACATCACGTTGTAGGGTCTGTGGTCTTATTTCACATCATACTGTAGGGTCTGTGTTCTTATTTCACATCACGTTGTAGGGTCTGTGGTCTTATTTCACATCATACTGTAGGGTCTGTGTTCTTATTTCACAACATACTGTAGGGTCTGTGTTCTTATTTCACATCATACTGTAGGGTCTGTGTTCTTATTTCACATTATACTGTAGGGTCTGTGTTCTTATTTCACAACATACTGTAGGGTCTGTGTTCTCATTTCACATCAAGTTGTAGGGTCTGTGTTCTCATTTCACATCACGTTGTAGGGTCTGTGGTCTTATTTCACATCATACTGTAGGGTCTGTGTTCTTATTTCACATCACGTTGTAGGGTCTGTGTTCTTATTTATCATCATACTGTAGGGTCTGTGTTCTTATTTCACAACATACTGTAGGGTCTGTGTTCTTATATCACATCATACTGTAGGGTCTGTGTTCTCATTTCACATCATACTGTAGGGTCTGTGTTCTTATTTCACATCACACTGTAGGGTCTGTGTTCTTATTTCACAACATACTGTAGGGTCTGTGTTCTTATTTCACATCATACTGTAGGGTCTGTGTTCTCATTTCACTTCATACTGTAGGGTCTGTGTTCTTATTTCACATCATACTGTAGGGTCTGTGTTCCTTCTCATTTATCATCATACTGTAGGGTCTGTGTTCTTATTTCACATCATACTGTAGGGTCTGTGTTCTCCTTTCACAACATACTGTAGGGTCTGTGTTCTTATTTCACATCATACTGTAGGGTCTGTGTTCTTATTTCACATCATACTGTGGGGTCTGTGTTCCTTCTCATGTATCATCATACTGTAGGGTCTGTGTTCTCATTTCACATCACACTGTACGGTCTGTCATACTGTAGGCTCTGTGTTCTCATTTATCATCATACTGTAGGGTCTGTGTTCGTTCTCATTTCACATCATACTGTAGGGTCTGTGTTCGTTCTCATTTCACATCATACTGTATGGTCTGTGTTCCTACTCATTTCACAACATACTGTAGGCTCTGTGTTCTCATTTATCATCATACTGTAAGCTCTGTGTTCTCATTTATCATCATACTGTAAGCTCTGTGTTCTCATTTATCATCATAATGTAGGGTCTGTGTTCTTATTTCACACCATACTGTAGGGTCTGTGTTCTTATTTCACATCACGTTGTAGGGTCTGTGTTCTTATTTCACATCATACTGTAGGGTCTGTGTTCTTATTTCACATCACGTTGTAGGGTCTGTGTTCTTATTTCACATCATACTGTAGGGTCTGTGTTCTCATTTCACATCACGTTGTAGGGTCTGTGGTCTTATTTCACATCATACTGTAGGGTCTGTGTTCTTATTTCACAACATACTGTAGGGTCTGTGTTCTTATTTCACATCATACTGTAGGGTCTGTGTTCTTATTTCACATTATACTGTAGGGTCTGTGTTCTTATTTCACAACATACTGTAGGGTCTGTGTTCTCATTTCACATCACGTTGTAGGGTCTGTGTTCTCATTTCACATCACGTTGTAGGGTCTGTGGTCTTATTTCACATCATACTGTAGGGTCTGTGTTCTTATTTCACATCACGTTGTAGGGTCTGTGTTCTTATTTATCATCATACTGTAGGGTCTGTGTTCTTATTTCACAACATACTGTAGGGTCTGTGTTCTTATTTCACATCATACTGTAGGGTCTGTGTTCTCATTTCACATCATACTGTAGGGTCTGTGTTCTTATTTCACATCATACTGTAGGGTCTGTGTTCTTATTTCACAACATACTGTAGGGTCTGTGTTCTTATTTCACATCATACTGTAGGGTCTGTGTTCTCATTTCACATCATACTGTAGGCTCTGTGTTCTTATTTCACATCATACTGTAGGGTCTGTGTTCTTATTTCACATCATACTGTAGGGTCTGTGTTCTTATTTCACAACATACTGTAGGGTCTGTCATACTTTAGGCTCTGTGTTCTCATTTATCATCATACTGTAGGCTCTGTGTTCGTTCTCATTTCACATCATACTGTGGGGTCTGTGTTCCTTCTCATTTATCATCATACTGTAGGGTCTGTGTTCTCATTTCACATCACACTGTACGGTCTGTCATACTTTAGGCTCTGTGTTCTCATTTATCATCATACTGTAGGCTCTGTGTTCGTTCTCATTTCACATCATACTGTAGGGTCTGTGTTCGTTCTCATTTCACATCATACTGTATGGTCTGTGTTCCTTCTCATTTCACAACATACTGTAGGGTCTGTGGTCTTATTTCACATCATACTGTAGGGTCTGTGTTCTCATTTATCATCATACTGTAGGGTCTGTGTTCTTATTTCACATCATACTGTAGGGTCTGTGTTCTTATTTCACATTGTACTGTAGGGTCTGTGTTCTTATTTCACAACATACTGTAGGGTCTGTGTTCTCATTTCACATCACGTTGTAGGGTCTGTGGTCTTATTTCACATCATACTGTAGGGTCTGTGTTCTTATTTCACATCACGTTGTAGGGTCTGTGTTCTTATTTATCATCATACTGTAGGGTCTGTGTTCTTATTTCACATTATACTGTAGGGTCTGTGTTCTTATTTCACAACATACTGTAGGGTCTGTGTTCTTATTTCACAACATACTGTAGGGTCTGTGTTCTTATTTCACATCATACTGTAGGGTCTGTGTTCTCATTTCACATCATACTGTAGGGTCTGTGTTCTTATTTCACATCATACTGTAGGGTCTGTGTTCTTATTTCACAACATACTGTAGGGTCTGTGTTCTTATTTCACATCATACTGTAGGGCCTGTGTTCTCATTTCACATCATACTGTAGGCTCTGTGTTCTTATTTCACATCATACTGTAGGGTCTGTTTTCCTTCTCATTTATCATCATACTGTAGGGTCTGTGTTCTCATTTCACATCACACTGTACGGTCTGTCATACTGTAGGCTCTGTGTTCTCATTTATCATCATACTGTAGGCTCTGTGTTCATTCTCATTTATCAACATACTGTAGGGTCTGTGTTCCTTCTCATTTATCATCATATTGTAGGGTCTGTGTTCCTTCTCATTTATCATCATACTGTAGGGTCTGTGTTCTTATTTCACATCATACTGTAGGGTCTGTGTTCTTATTTCACAACATACTATAGGTTCTGTGTTCCTTCTCATGTATCATCATACTGTAGGGTCTGTGTTCTCATTTCACATCACACTGTACGGTCTGTCATACTGTAGGCTCTGTGTTCTCATTTATCATCATACTGTAGGCTCTGTGTTCTCATTTATCAACATACTGTAGGCTCTGTGTTCGTTCTCATTTATCATCATACTGTAGGGTCTGTGTTCCTTCTCATTTATCATCATACTGTAGGGTCTGTGTTCCTTCTCATTTATCATCATATTGTAGGGTCTGTGTTCCTTCTCATTTATCAACATACTGTAGGGTCTGTGTTCGTTCTTATTTCACAACATACTGTAGGCTCTGTGTTCGTTCTCATTTCACATCATACTGTAGGGTCTGTGTTGGTTCTCATTTCACAACATACTGTAGGCTCTGTGTTCGTTCTCATTTCACAACATACTGTAGGGTCTGTGTTCGTTCTCATTTCACATCATACTGTAAGGTAGACAGGGAGGTAACAGAGAGGTAACGGGGAGGTAACAGGGAGGTAGACATGGAGGTAACATGGAGGTAACAGGGAGGTAGACATGGAGGTAACAGGGAGGTAGACATGGAGGTAACAGGGAGGTAACAGGGAGGTAGACATGGAGGTAACAGGGAGGTAACATGGAGGTAGACAGGGAGGTAACAGGGAGGTAACAGGGAGGTAGACAGGGAGGTAGACAGGGAGGTAACAGGGAGGTAGACATTGAGGTAACAGGTAGGTAGACATGGAGGTAACAGGGAGGTAGACATGGAGGTAACAGGGAGGTAACAGGGAGGTAGACATGGAGGTAACAGGGAGGTAACATGGAGGTAACAGGGAGGTAGACGGGGAGGTAACAGGGAGGTAGACAGGGAGGTAGACAGGGAGGTAACAGGGAGGTAGACATGGAGGTAACAGGTAGGTAGACATGGAGGTAACAGGGAGGTAACAGGGAGGTGGACAGGGAGGTAGACAGGGAGGTAACAGGGAGGTAGACAGGGAGGTAATAGGGAGTTAACAGGGAGGTAACAGGGAGTTAACAGGGAGGTAACAGGGAGGTAGACATGGAGGTAGACATGGAGGTAACAGGGAGGTAACAGGGAGGTAGACAGGGAGGTAGACATGGAGGTAACAAGGATGTAACATGGAGGTAACAGGGAGGTAGACAGGGAAGTAACAGGGAGGTAGACATGGAGGTAGACAGGGAGGTAGACAGGGAGGTAAAAGGGAGGTAGACAGGGGGGTAACAGAGAGGTAGACAGGGAGGTAGACAGGGAGGTAGACAGGGAGGTAGACAGGGGGGTAACAGGGAGGTAGACAGGGAGGTAGACAGGGGGGTAACAGGGAGGGGATCATCAGGAGGCCTGTGGATGATGGTTTAGACTACAGCAGAGCTGTGAGGTCAGACTCCCCATCTGGCTCCCTGTCGCCCTTCAAACACCTTTCATCGGAACAACATCACACAGTCTGTTTCATGTGTCTGTGTGTCCAGCCTGACAACAGAGTAGCTGAGGACGAACCCCAGCTTTCGTCTCTGCAGGGGGGCCCCTTTAGTGGGGTGGAGGGAGAGGTGGGCAACACGAGAGAGCAGGAAGTGGGGGCTCAAAACCAGAGAAATGACAAAAAGAGAGAGAAAGAGAAACAACTAGACTAGACTACAATGTGTCTAAAAAACATGATGGTCACTCTAACACACAGTCAACACACAGTCAACACACAGTCAACACACAGACAACCTACAGTCAACACACAGTCAACCTACTAGACTAGACTACAATGTGTCTAAAAAACATGATGGTCACTCTAACATACACAGTCAACACACAGTCAATACACAGTCAACACACAGACAACACACAGTCAACACACAGTAAACACACAGTCAACACACAGTAAACACACAGTCAACACACCGTCAACACACAGTCAACACGCAGTCAACACACTGTCAACACGCAGTCAACACACTGTCAACACGCAGTCAACACACAGTCAACACACTGTCAACACACAGTCAACACACAGTCAACACACAGACAACACACAGTCAACACACAGTAAACAAACAGTCAACACACTGTCAACACACAGTCAACACACAGTCAACACACAATCAACACACAGTCAACACACAGTCAACACACAGTCAACACACAGTCAACACACAATCAACACACAGTCAACTACCTTTCTTTCCAACAGTAATTATAAATAACAGTGTTATTTGACAATATTAAGCATTTAACAATTGAATTGAACAACATTGAACTTAAACCCTGTACTAATCATGGATCTAGCTGTAGGCCAGTTGTCTAGTGATATTGGTGTCTATTGATATTGGTGTCTAGTGATATTGGTGTCTAGTGATATTGGTGTCTAGCTGTAGACTACTTGTCTAGTGATATTGGCGTCTAGCTGTAGGCCAGTTGTCTAGTGATATTGGTGTCTAGCTGTAGGCCAGTTGTCTAGTGATATTGGTGTCTAGTGATATTGGTGTCTAGTGATATTGGTGTCTAGTGATATTGGTGTCTAGTGATATTGGTGTCTAGTGATATTGGTGTCTAGTGATATTGGTGTCTAGCTGTAGGCTAGTTGTCTAGTGATATTGGTGTCTATTGATATTGGTGTCTATTGATATTGGTGTCTAGTGATATTGGTGTCTAGTGATATTGGTGTCTAGCTGTAGACTACTTGTCTAGTGATATTGGCGTCTAGCTGTAGGCTAGTTGTCTAGTGATATTGGTGTCTAGCTGTAGGCCAGTTGTCTAGTGATATTGGTGTCTAGTGATATTGGTGTCTAGTGATATTGGCGTCTAGCTGTAGGCCAGTTGTCTAGTGATATTGGTGTCTAGTGATATTGGTGTCTAGTGATATTGGTGTCTAGTGATATTGGTGTCAAGCTGTAGGCTAGTTGTCTAGTGATATTGGTGTCTATTGATATTGGTGTCTATTGATATTGGTGTCTAGTGATATTGGTGTCTAGTGATATTGGTGTCTAGCTGTAGACTACTTGTCTAGTGATATTGGCGTCTAGCTGTAGGCTAGTTGTCTAGTGATATTGGTGTCTAGCTGTAGGCCAGTTGTCTAGTGATATTGGTGTCTAGTGATATTGGTGTCTAGTGATATTGGTGTCTAGCTGTAGGCTAGTTGTCTAGTGATATTGGTGTCTATTGATATTGGTGTCTAGCTGTAGGCTAGTTGTCTAGTGATATTGGTGTCTATTGATATTGGTGTCTATTGATATTGGTGTCTAGTGATATTGGTGTCTAGTGATATTGGTGTCTAGCTGTAGGCTAGTTGTCTAGTGATATTGTTGTCTATTGATATTGGTGTCTAGTGATATTGGTGTCTAGTGATCTTGGTGTCTATTGATATTGGTGTCTAGCTGTAGGCTAGTTGTCTAGTGATATTGGTGTCTAGTGATATTGGCGTCTAGTGATATTGGTGTCTAGCTGTAGGCTAGTTGTCTAGTGATATTGGTGTCTAGTGATATTGGTGTCTAGCTGTAGGCTAGTTGTCTAGTGATATTGGTGTCTATTGATATTGGTGTCTAGTGATATTGGTGTCTAGTGATATTGGTGTCTAGCTGTAGACTACTTGTCTAGTGATATTGGCGTCTAGCTGTAGGCTAGTTGTCTAGTGATATTGGTGTCTAGCTGTAGGCCAGTTGTCTAGTGATATTGGTGTCTAGTGATATTGGTGTCTAGCTGTAGGCTAGTTGTCTAGTGATATTGGTGTCTAGTGATATTGGTGTCTAGTGATATTGGTGTCTAGTGATATTGGTGTCTAGCTGTAGGCTAGTTGTCTAGTGATATTGGTGTCTATTGATATTGGTGTCTAGTGATATTGGTGTCTAGTGATCTTGGTGTCTATTGATATTGGTGTCTAGCTGTAGGCTAGTTGTCTAGTGATATTGGTGTCTATTGATATTGGTGTCTATTGATATTGGTGTCTAGTGATATTGGTGTCTAGTGATATTGGTGTCTAGCTGTAGACTACTTGTCTAGTGATATTGGCGTCTAGCTGTAGGCTAGTTGTCTAGTGATATTGGTGTCTAGCTGTAGGCCAGTTGTCTAGTGATATTGGTGTCTAGTGATATTGGTGTCTAGTGATATTGGCGTCTAGCTGTAGGCCAGTTGTCTAGTGATATTGGTGTCTAGTGATATTGGTGTCTAGTGATATTGGTGTCTAGTGATATTGGTGTCAAGCTGTAGGCTAGTTGTCTAGTGATATTGGTGTCTATTGATATTGGTGTCTATTGATATTGGTGTCTAGTGATATTGGTGTCTAGTGATATTGGTGTCTAGCTGTAGACTACTTGTCTAGTGATATTGGCGTCTAGCTGTAGGCCAGTTGTCTAGTGATATTGGTGTCTAGCTGTAGGCCAGTTGTCTAGTGATATTGGTGTCTAGTGATATTGGTGTCTAGCTGTAGGCTAGTTGTCTAGTGATATTGGTGTCTATTGATATTGGTGTCTAGTGATATTGGTGTCTAGTGATATTGGTGTCTAGCTGTAGGCTAGTTGTCTAGTGATATTGGTGTCTATTGATATTGGTGTCTAGTGATATTGGTGTCTAGTGATCTTGGTGTCTATTGATATTGGTGTCTAGCTGTAGGCTAGTTGTCTAGTGATATTGGTGTCTAGTGATATTGGCGTCTAGTGATATTGGTGTCTAGCTGTAGGCTAGTTGTCTAGTGATATTGGTGTCTAGTGATATTGGTGTCTAGCTGTAGGCTAGTTGTCTAGTGATATTGGTGTCTATTGATATTGGTGTCTAGTGATATTGGTGTCTAGTGATATTGGTGTCTAGCTGTAGACTACTTGTCTAGTGATATTGGCGTCTAGCTGTAGGCTAGTTGTCTAGTGATATTGGTGTCTAGAAGTAGGCCAGTTGTCTAGTGATATTGGTGTCTAGTGATATTGGTGTCTAGTGATATTGGTGTCTAGCTGTAGGCCAGTTGTCTAGTGATATTGGTGTCTAGTGATATTGGTGTCTAGCTGTAGGCTAGTTGTCTAGTGATATTGGTGTCTAGTGATATTGGCGTCTAGTGATATTGGTGTCTAGCTGTAGGCTAGTTGTCTAGTGATATTGGTGTCTAGTGATATTGGTGTCTAGCTGTAGGCTAGTTGTCTAGTGATATTGGCGTCTAGTGATATTGGTGTCTAGTGATATTGGTGTCTAGCTGTAGACTACTTGTCTAGTGATATTGGCGTCTAGCTGTAGGCTAGTTGTCTAGTGATATTGGTGTCTAGCTGTAGGCCAGTTGTCTAGTGATATTGGTGTCTAGTGATATTGGTGTCTAGCTGTAGGCTAGTTGTCTAGTGGTATTGGTGTCTATTGATATTGGTGTCTAGTGATATTGGTGTCTAGTGATATTGGTGTCTAGCTGTAGGCTAGTTGTCTAGTGATATTGGTGTCTAGTGATATTGGTGTCTAATGATATTGGTGTCTAGTGATCTTGGTGTCTATTGATATTGGTGTCTAGCTGTAGGCTAGTTGTCTAGTGATATTGGTGTCTAGTGATATTGGCGTCTAGTGATATTGGTGTCTAGCTGTAGGCTAGTTGTCTAGTGATATTGGTGTCTAGTAATATTGGTGTCTAGCTGTAGGCTAGTTGTCTAGTGATATTGGTGTCTAGCTGTAGGCTAGTTGTCTAGTGATATTGGTGTCTAGCTGTAGGCCAGTTGTCTAGTGATATTGGTGTCTAGTGATATTGGTGTCTAGCTGTAGGCTAGTTGTCTAGTGATATTGGTGTCTATTGATATTGGTGTCTAGTGATATTGGTGTCTAGTGATATTGGTGTCTAGCTGTAGGCTAGTTGTCTAGTGATATTGGTGTCTATTGATATTGGTGTCTAGTGATATTGGTGTCTAGTGATCTTGGTGTCTATTGATATTGGTGTCTAGCTGTAGGCTAGTTGTCTAGTGATATTGGTGTCTAGTGATATTGGCGTCTAGTGATATTGGTGTCTAGCTGTAGGCTAGTTGTCTAGTGATATTGGTGTCTAGTGATATTGGTGTCTAGCTGTAGGCTAGTTGTCTAGTGATATTGGTGTCTATTGATATTGGTGTCTAGTGATATTGGTGTCTAGTGATATTGGTGTCTAGCTGTAGACTACTTGTCTAGTGATATTGGCGTCTAGCTGTAGGCTAGTTGTCTAGTGATATTGGTGTCTAGAAGTAGGCCAGTTGTCTAGTGATATTGGTGTCTAGTGATATTGGTGTCTAGTGATCTTGGTGTCTATTGATATTGGTGTCTAGCTGTAGGCTAGTTGTCTAGTGATATTGGTGTCTAGTGATATTGGTGTCTAGCTGTAGGCTAGTTGTCTAGTGATATTGGCGTCTAGTGATATTGGTGTCTAGTGATATTGGTGTCTAGCTGTAGACTACTTGTCTAGTGATATTGGCGTCTAGCTGTAGGCTAGTTGTCTAGTGATATTGGTGTCTAGCTGTAGGCCAGTTGTCTAGTGATATTGGTGTCTAGTGATATTGGTGTCTAGCTGTAGGCTAGTTGTCTAGTGGTATTGGTGTCTATTGATATTGGTGTCTAGTGATATTGGTGTCTAGTGATATTGGTGTCTAGCTGTAGGCTAGTTGTCTAGTGATATTGGTGTCTAGTGATATTGGTGTCTAGTGATATTGGTGTCTAGTGATCTTGGTGTCTATTGATATAAGGTGTCTAGCTGTAGGCTAGTTGTCTAGTGATATTGGTGTCTAGTGATATTGGCGTCTAGTGATATTGGTGTCTAGCTGTAGGCTAGTTGTCTAGTGATATTGGTGTCTAGTAATATTGGTGTCTAGCTGTAGGCTAGTTGTCTAGTGATATTGGTGTCTAGCTGTAGGCTAGTTGTCTAGTGATATTGGTGTCTAGTGATGTTGGTGTCTAGCTGTAGGCTAGTTGTCTAGTGATATTGGTGTCTAGTGATATTGGTGTCTAGCTGTAGGCTAGTTGTCTAGTGATCTTGGCGTCTTGCTGTAGAACAGTTGTCTAGTGATCTTGGTGTCTATTGATATTGGTGTCTAGTGATATTGGTGTCTAGTGATATTGGTGTCTAGCTGTAGGCTAGTTGTCTAGTGATATTGGTGTCTAGTGATATTGGTGTCTAGTGATATTGTTGTCTAGCTGTAGGCTAGTTGTCTAGTGATATTGGTGTCTAGTGATATTGGTGTCTAGCTGTAGGCTAGTTGTCTAGTGATATTGGTGTCTAGTGATATTGGTGTCTAGCTGTCAGCTAGTTGTCTAGTGATATTGGTGTCTAGTGATATTCGTGTCTAGTGATATTAGTGTCTAGTGATATTAGTGTCTAGTGATATTGGCGTCTAGCTGTAGGCTACTTGTCTAGTGATATTATTGTCTAGTGATATTGTCGTCTAGCTGTAGGCTAGCTGTCTAGTGATATTGGTGTCTAGCTGTAGGCTAGGTGTCTAGTGATATTGGTGTCTAGTGATATTGGTGTCTAGCTGTCAGCTAGTTGTCTAGCGATATTGGTGTCTAGTGATATTTGTGTCTAGTGATATTAGTGTCTAGTGATATAAGTGTCTAGTGATATTGGTGTCTAGCTGTCAGCTAGTTGTCTAGTGATATTGGTGTCTAGTGATATTCGTGTCTAGTGATATTAGTGTCTAGTGATATTAGTGTCTAGTGATATTGGCGTCTAGCTGTAGGCTACTTGTCTAGTGATATTATTGTCTAGTTATATTGTCGTCTAGCTGTAGGCTAGTTGTCTAGTGATATTGGTGTCTAGCTGTAGGCTAGGTGTCTAGTGATATTGGTGTCTAGTAATATTGGTGTCTAGCTGTCAGCTAGTTGTCTAGCGATATTGGTGTCTAGTGATATTTGTGTCTAGTGATATTAGTGTCTAGTGATATAAGTGTCTAGTGATATTGGCGTCTAGCTGTAGGCTAGTTGTCTAGTGATGTTATTGTCTAGTGATATTGTCGTCTAGCTGTAGGCTAGTTGTCTAGTTATATTGGTGTCTAGCTGTAGGCTAGGGGTCTAGTGATATTTGTGTCTAGCTGTAGGCTAGTTGTCTAGTGATATTGGCGTCTAGCTGTAGGCTAGTTGTTTAGTGATATTGGTGTCTAGCTGTAGGCTAGGTGTCTAGTGATATTGGTGTCTAGTTATATTGGTGTCTAGCTGTCAGCTAGTTGTCTAGTGATATTGGTGTCTAGTGATATTCGTGTCTAGTGATATTAGTGTCTAGTGATATTAGTGTCTAGTGATATTGGCGTCTAGCTGTAGGCTAGTTGTCTAGTGATATTATTGTCTAGTGATATTGTCGTCTAGCTGTAGGCTAGTTGTCTAGTTATATTGGTGTCTAGCTGTAGGCTAGGGGTCTAGTGATATTTGTGTCTAGCTGTAGGCTAGTTGTCTAGTGATATTGGCGTCTAGCTGTAGGCTAGTTGTCTAGTGATATTGGTGTCTAGTGATATTGTTGTCTAGCTGTAGGCTAGTTGTCTAGTGATATTAGTGTCTAGTGATGTTGGTGTCTAGCTGTAGGCTAGTTGTCTAGTGATATTGTTGTCTAGTGATATTGGTGTCTAGCCGTAGGCTAGTTGTCTAGTGATCTTGGCGTCTTGCTGTAGAACAGTTGTCTAGTGATCTTGGTGTCTATTGATATTGGTGTCTAGTGATATTGGTGTCTAGTGATATTGGTGTCTAGCTGTAGGCTAGTTGTCTAGTGATATTGGTGTCTAGTGATATTGGTGTCTAGTGATATTGTTGTCTAGCTGTAGGCTAGTTGTCTAGTGATATTGGTGTCTAGTGATATTGGTGTCTAGCTGTAGGCTAGTTGTCTAGTGATATTGGTGTCTAGTGATATTGGTGTCTAGCTGTCAGCTAGTTGTCTAGTGATATTGGTGTCTAGTGATATTCGTGTCTAGTGATATTAGTGTCTAGTGATATTAGTGTCTAGTGATATTGGCGTCTAGCTGTAGGCTACTTGTCTAGTGATATTATTGTCTAGTGATATTGTCGTCTAGCTGTAGGCTAGCTGTCTAGTGATATTGGTGTCTAGCTGTAGGCTAGGTGTCTAGTGATATTGGTGTCTAGTGATATTGGTGTCTAGCTGTCAGCTAGTTGTCTAGCGATATTGGTGTCTAGTGATATTTGTGTCTAGTGATATTAGTGTCTAGTGATATAAGTGTCTAGTGATATTGGTGTCTAGCTGTCAGCTAGTTGTCTAGTGATATTGGTGTCTAGTGATATTCGTGTCTAGTGATATTAGTGTCTAGTGATATTAGTGTCTAGTGATATTGGCGTCTAGCTGTAGGCTACTTGTCTAGTGATATTATTGTCTAGTTATATTGTCGTCTAGCTGTAGGCTAGTTGTCTAGTGATATTGGTGTCTAGCTGTAGGCTAGGTGTCTAGTGATATTGGTGTCTAGTAATATTGGTGTCTAGCTGTCAGCTAGTTGTCTAGCGATATTGGTGTCTAGTGATATTTGTGTCTAGTGATATTAGTGTCTAGTGATATAAGTGTCTAGTGATATTGGCGTCTAGCTGTAGGCTAGTTGTCTAGTGATGTTATTGTCTAGTGATATTGTCGTCTAGCTGTAGGCTAGTTGTCTAGTTATATTGGTGTCTAGCTGTAGGCTAGGGGTCTAGTGATATTTGTGTCTAGCTGTAGGCTAGTTGTCTAGTGATATTGGCGTCTAGCTGTAGGCTAGTTGTTTAGTGATATTGGTGTCTAGCTGTAGGCTAGGTGTCTAGTGATATTGGTGTCTAGTTATATTGGTGTCTAGCTGTCAGCTAGTTGTCTAGTGATATTGGTGTCTAGTGATATTCGTGTCTAGTGATATTAGTGTCTAGTGATATTAGTGTCTAGTGATATTGGCGTCTAGCTGTAGGCTAGTTGTCTAGTGATATTATTGTCTAGTGATATTGTCGTCTAGCTGTAGGCTAGTTGTCTAGTTATATTGGTGTCTAGCTGTAGGCTAGGGGTCTAGTGATATTTGTGTCTAGCTGTAGGCTAGTTGTCTAGTGATATTGGCGTCTAGCTGTAGGCTAGTTGTCTAGTGATATTGGTGTCTAGTGATATTGTTGTCTAGCTGTAGGCTAGTTGTCTAGTGATATTAGTGTCTAGTGATGTTGGTGTCTAGCTGTAGGCTAGTTGTCTAGTGATATTGTTGTCTAGTGATATTGGTGTCTAGCCGTAGGCTAGTTGTCTAGTGATATTGGTGTCTAGTAATATTGGTGTCTAGCTGTAGGCTAATTGTCTAGTGATATTGGCGTCTAGCTGTAGTCTAGTTGTCTAGTGATATTGGTGTCTATTGATATTGGTGTCTAGTGATATTGGTGTCTAGTGATATTGGTGTCTAGCTGTAGGCTAGTTGTCTAGTGATATTGGTGTCTAGTGATATTGGTGTCTAGTGATATTGTTGTCTAGCTGTAGGCTAGTTGTCTAGTGATATTGGTGTCTAGTGATATTGGTGTCTAGCTGTAGGCTAGTTGTCTAGTGATATTGGTGTCTAGTGATATTGGTGTCTAGCTGTCAGCTAGTTGTCTAGTGATATTGGTGTCTAGTGATATTCGTGTCTAGTGATATTAGTGTCTAGTGATATTAGTGTCTAGTGATATTGGCGTCTAGCTGTAGGCTACTTGTCTAGTGATATTATTGTCTAGTGATATTGTCGTCTAGCTGTAGGCTAGCTGTCTAGTGATATTGGTGTCTAGCTGTAGGCTAGGTGTCTAGTGATATTGGTGTCTAGTGATATTGGTGTCTAGCTGTCAGCTAGTTGTCTAGCGATATTGGTGTCTAGTGATATTTGTGTCTAGTGATATTAGTGTCTAGTGATATAAGTGTCTAGTGATATTGGTGTCTAGCTGTCAGCTAGTTGTCTAGTGATATTGGTGTCTAGTGATATTCGTGTCTAGTGATATTAGTGTCTAGTGATATTAGTGTCTAGTGATATTGGCGTCTAGCTGTAGGCTACTTGTCTAGTGATATTATTGTCTAGTTATATTGTCGTCTAGCTGTAGGCTAGTTGTCTAGTGATATTGGTGTCTAGCTGTAGGCTAGGTGTCTAGTGATATTGGTGTCTAGTAATATTGGTGTCTAGCTGTCAGCTAGTTGTCTAGCGATATTGGTGTCTAGTGATATTTGTGTCTAGTGATATTAGTGTCTAGTGATATAAGTGTCTAGTGATATTGGCGTCTAGCTGTAGGCTAGTTGTCTAGTGATGTTATTGTCTAGTGATATTGTCGTCTAGCTGTAGGCTAGTTGTCTAGTTATATTGGTGTCTAGCTGTAGGCTAGGGGTCTAGTGATATTTGTGTCTAGCTGTAGGCTAGTTGTCTAGTGATATTGGCGTCTAGCTGTAGGCTAGTTGTTTAGTGATATTGGTGTCTAGCTGTAGGCTAGGTGTCTAGTTATATTGGTGTCTAGTTATATTGGTGTCTAGCTGTCAGCTAGTTGTCTAGTGATATTGGTGTCTAGTGATATTCGTGTCTAGTGATATTAGTGTCTAGTGATATTAGTGTCTAGTGATATTGGCGTCTAGCTGTAGGCTAGTTGTCTAGTGATATTATTGTCTAGTGATATTGTCGTCTAGCTGTAGGCTAGTTGTCTAGTTATATTGGTGTCTAGCTGTAGGCTAGGGGTCTAGTGATATTTGTGTCTAGCTGTAGGCTAGTTGTCTAGTGATATTGGCGTCTAGCTGTAGGCTAGTTGTCTAGTGATATTGGTGTCTAGTGATATTGTTGTCTAGCTGTAGGCTAGTTGTCTAGTGATATTAGTGTCTAGTGATGTTGGTGTCTAGCTGTAGGCTAGTTGTCTAGTGATATTGGTGTCTAGTAATATTGGTGTCTAGCTGTAGGCTAGTTGTCTAGTGATATTGGCGTCTAGCTGTAGTCTAGTTGTCTAGTGATATTGGTGTCTATTGATATTGGTGTCTAGTGATATTGGTGTCTAGTGATATTGGTGTCTAGCTGTAGGCTAGTTGTCTAGTGATATTGGTGTCTAGTGATATTGGTGTCTAGTGATATTGTTGTCTAGCTGTAGGCTAGTTGTCTAGTGATATTGGTGTCTAGTGATATTGGTGTCTAGCTGTAGGCTAGTTGTCTAGTGATATTGGTGTCTAGTGATATTGGTGTCTAGCTGTCAGCTAGTTGTCTAGTGATATTGGTGTCTAGTGATATTCGTGTCTAGTGATATTAGTGTCTAGTGATATTAGTGTCTAGTGATATTGGCGTCTAGCTGTAGGCTACTTGTCTAGTGATATTATTGTCTAGTGATATTGTCGTCTAGCTGTAGGCTAGCTGTCTAGTGATATTGGTGTCTAGCTGTAGGCTAGGTGTCTAGTGATATTGGTGTCTAGTGATATTGGTGTCTAGCTGTCAGCTAGTTGTCTAGCGATATTGGTGTCTAGTGATATTTGTGTCTAGTGATATTAGTGTCTAGTGATATAAGTGTCTAGTGATATTGGTGTCTAGCTGTCAGCTAGTTGTCTAGTGATATTGGTGTCTAGTGATATTCGTGTCTAGTGATATTAGTGTCTAGTGATATTAGTGTCTAGTGATATTGGCGTCTAGCTGTAGGCTACTTGTCTAGTGATATTATTGTCTAGTTATATTGTCGTCTAGCTGTAGGCTAGTTGTCTAGTGATATTGGTGTCTAGCTGTAGGCTAGGTGTCTAGTGATATTGGTGTCTAGTAATATTGGTGTCTAGCTGTCAGCTAGTTGTCTAGCGATATTGGTGTCTAGTGATATTTGTGTCTAGTGATATTAGTGTCTAGTGATATAAGTGTCTAGTGATATTGGCGTCTAGCTGTAGGCTAGTTGTCTAGTGATGTTATTGTCTAGTGATATTGTCGTCTAGCTGTAGGCTAGTTGTCTAGTTATATTGGTGTCTAGCTGTAGGCTAGGGGTCTAGTGATATTTGTGTCTAGCTGTAGGCTAGTTGTCTAGTGATATTGGCGTCTAGCTGTAGGCTAGTTGTTTAGTGATATTGGTGTCTAGCTGTAGGCTAGGTGTCTAGTGATATTGGTGTCTAGTTATATTGGTGTCTAGCTGTCAGCTAGTTGTCTAGTGATATTGGTGTCTAGTGATATTCGTGTCTAGTGATATTAGTGTCTAGTGATATTAGTGTCTAGTGATATTGGCGTCTAGCTGTAGGCTAGTTGTCTAGTGATATTATTGTCTAGTGATATTGTCGTCTAGCTGTAGGCTAGTTGTCTAGTTATATTGGTGTCTAGCTGTAGGCTAGGGGTCTAGTGATATTTGTGTCTAGCTGTAGGCTAGTTGTCTAGTGATATTGGCGTCTAGCTGTAGGCTAGTTGTCTAGTGATATTGGTGTCTAGTGATATTGTTGTCTAGCTGTAGGCTAGTTGTCTAGTGATATTAGTGTCTAGTGATGTTGGTGTCTAGCTGTAGGCTAGTTGTCTAGTGATATTGTTGTCTAGTGATATTGGTGTCTAGCCGTAGGCTAGTTGTCTAGTGATATTGGTGTCTAGTAATATTGGTGTCTAGCTGTAGGCTAATTGTCTAGTGATATTGGCGTCTAGCTGTAGTCTAGTTGTCTAGTGATATTGGTGTCTAGATGTAGGCTAGTTGACTAGTGATATTGATGTCCATCTGTTGGCTAGTTGTCTAGTGATATTGGTATCTAGCTGTAGGCTAGTTGTCTAGTGATATTGGTGTCTAGCTGTAGACTACTTGTCTAGTGATATTGGCGTCTAGCTGTAGGCTAGTTGTCTAGTGATATTGGGGTCTAGCTGTAGGCTAGTTGTCTAGTGATATTGGTGTCTAGTGATAATGGCGTCTAGCTGTAGGCTAGTTGTCTAGTGATATTGGTGTCTAGTGATATTGGCGTCTAGCTGTAGGCTAGTTGTCTAGTGATATTGGCGTCTAGCTGTAGGCTAGTTGTCTAGTTATATTAGTGTCTAGTGATATTGGCGTCTAGCTGTAGGCTAGTTGTCTAGTGATATTGGTGTCTAGTGATATTGGCGTCTAGCTGTAGGCTGTAACCATTACAAAACCACACCTACTATTGGTCTGACTGTAACCATTACAAAACCACACCTACTATTGGTCTGGCTGTAACCATTACAAAACCACACCTACTATTGGTCTGGCTGTAACCATTACAAAACCACACCTACTACTGGTCTGGCTCTAACAATTATAAAACCACACCTACTATTGGTCTGGCTGTAACCATTACAAAACCACAACTACTATTGGTCTGGCTGTAACCATTATAAAACTACACCTACTACTGGTCTGTCTGTAACCATTACAAAACCACACCTACTATTGGTCTGGCTGTAACCATTACAAAACCACACCTACTACTGGTCTGGCTGTAACCATTACAAAACCACACCTACTACTGGTCTGGCTGTAACCATTACAAAACCACACCTACTATTGGTCTGGCTGTAACCGTTACAAAACCACACCTACTATTGGTCTGGCTGTAACCGTTACAGAACCACACCTACTATTGGTCTGGCTGTAACCATTACAAAACCACACCTACTATTGTTCTGGTTGTAACCATTACAAAACCACACCTACTACTGGTCTGGCTGTAACCATTACAAAACCACACCTACTATTGGTCTGGCTGTAACCATTACAAAACCACACCTACTATTGGTCTGGCTGTAACCATTACAAAACCACACCTACTATTGGTCTGGCTGTAACCATTACAAAACCACACCTACTACTGGTCTGGCTGTAACAATTATAAAACCACACCTACTATTGGTCTGGCTGTAACCATTACAAAACCACACCTACTATTGGTCTGGCTGTAACCATTATAAAACTACACCTACTACTGGTCTGTCTGTAACCATTACAAAACCACACCTACTATTGGTCTGGCTGTAACCATTACAAAACCACACCTACTACTGGTCTGGCTGTAACCATTACAAAACCACACCTACTATTGGTCTGGCTGTAACCGTTACAAAACCACATCTACTATTGGTCTGGCTGTAACCGTTACAGAACCACACCTACTATTGGTCTGGCTGTAACCATTGCAAAACCACACCTACTATTGGTCTGGCTGTAACCATTACAAAACCACACCTACTATTGGTCTGGCTGTAACCGTTACAAAACCACATCTACTATTGGTCTGGCTGTAACCGTTACAAAACCACACCTACTATTGGTCTGGCTGTAACCATTGCAAAACCACACCTACTACTGGTCTGGCTGTAACCATCACAAAACCACACCTACTATTGGTCTGGCTGTAACCATTACAAAACCACACCTACTACTGGTCTGGCTGTAACCATTACAAAACCACACCTACTATTGGTCTGGCTGTAACCATTATAAAACCACACCTACTACTGGTCTGTCTGTAACCATTACAAAACCACACCTACTATTGGTCTGGCTGTAACCATTACAAAACCACACCTACTACTGGTCTGGCTGTAACCATTACAAAACCACACCTACTATTGGTCTGGCTGTAACCGTTACAAAACCACACCTACTATTGGTCTGGCTGTAACCATTACAAAACCACACCTACTATTGGTCTGGCTGTAACCGTTATAAAACCACACCTACTATTGGTCAGGCTGTAACCATTATAAAACCACACCTACTATTGGTCTGGCTGTAACCATTACAAAACCACACCTACTATTGGTCTGGCTATAACCGTTATAAAACCACACCTACTATTGGTCTGGCTGTAACCATTACAAAACCACACCTACTATTGGTCTGGCTGTAACCATTACAAAACCACACCTACTATTGGTCTGGCTGTAACCATTATAAAACCACACCTACTATTGGTCTGGCTGTAACCATTACAAAACCACACCTACTATTGGTCTGGCTGTAACCGTTACAGAACCACACCTACTATTGGTCTGGCTGTAACCGTTACAGAACCACACCTACTACTGGTCTGGCTGTAACCGTTACAGAACCACACCTACTATTGGTCTGGCTGTAACCGTTACAGAACCACACCTACTACTGGTCTGGCTGTAACCATTACAAAACCACACCTACTATTGGTCTGGCTGTAACCATTATAAAACCACACCTACTATTGGTCTGGCTGTAACCATTACAAAACCACACCTACTATTGGTCTGGCTGTAACCATTACAAAACCACACCTACTACTGGTCTGGCTGTAACCATTACAAAACCACACCTACTATTGGTCTGGCTGTAACCATTACAAAACCACACCTACTATTGGTCTGGCTGTAACCATTACAAAACCACACCTACTACTGGTCTGGCTGTAACCGTTACAAAACCACACCTACTACTGGTCTGGCTGTAACCATTATAAAACCACACCTACTATTGGTCTGGCTGTAACCATTACAAAACCACACCTACTATTGGTCTGGCTGTAACCATTATAAAACTACACCTACTACTGGTCTGTCTGTAACCATTACAAAACCACACCTACTATTGGTCTGGCTGTAACCATTACAAAACCACACCTACTACTGGTCGGGCTGTAACCATTACAAAACCACACCTACTATTGGTCTGGTTGTAACCGTTACAAAACCACATCTACTATTGGTCTGGCTGTAACCGTTACAGAACCACACCTACTATTGGTCTGGCTGTAACCATTGCAAAACCACACCTACTATTGGTCTGGCTGTAACCATTACAAAACCACACCTACTATTGGTCTGGCTGTAACCGTTACAAAACCACATCTACTATTGGTCTGGCTGTAACCGTTACAGAACCACACCTACTATTGGTCTGGCTGTAACCATTGCAAAACCACACCTACTACTGGTCTGGCTGTAACCGTCACAAAACCACACCTACTATTGGTCTGGCTGTAACCATTACAAAACCACACCTACTACTGGTCTGGCTGTAACCATTACAAAACCACACCTACTATTGGTCTGGCTGTAACCATTATAAAACCACACCTACTACTGGTCTGTCTGTAACCATTACAAAACCACACCTACTACTGGTCTGGCTGTAACCATTACAAAACCACACCTACTATTGGTCTGGCTGTAACCATTACAAAACCACACCTACTATTGGTCTGGCTGTAACCGTTATAAAACCACACCTACTATTGGTCAGGCTGTAACCATTATAAAACCACACCTACTATTGGTCTGGCTGTAACCATTACAAAACCACACCTACTATTGGTCTGGCTGTAACCATTACAAAACCACACCTACTATTGGTCTGGCTGTAACCATTATAAAACCACACCTACTATTGGTCTGGCTGTAACCATTACAAAACCACACCTACTATTGGTCTGGCTGTAACCGTTACAGAACCACACCTACTATTGGTCTGGCTGTAACCGTTACAGAACCACACCTACTACTGGTCTGGCTGTAACCATTACAAAACCACACCTACTATTGGTCTGGCTGTAACCATTATAAAACCACACCTACTATTGGTCTGGCTGTAACCATTACAAAACCACACCTACTATTGGTCTGGCTGTAACCATTACAAAACCACACCTACTATTGGTCTGGCTGTAACCATTATAAAACCACACCTACTATTGGTCTGGCTGTAACCATTACAAAACCACACCTACTATTGGTCTGGCTGTAACCATTACAAAACCACACCTACTATTGGTCTGGCTGTAACCATTACAAAACCACACCTACTATTGGTCTGGCTGTAACCATTATAAAACCACACCTACTATTGGTCTGGCTGTAACAATTATAAAACCACACCTACTACTGGTCTGGCTGTAACCATTACAAAACCACACCTACTATTGGTCTGGCTGTAACCATTACAAAACCACACCTACTACTGGTCTGGCTGTAACCATTACAAAACCACACCTACTATTGGTCTGGCTGTAACCATTATAAAACCACACCTACTATTGGTCTGGCTGTAACCATTGCAAAACCACACCTACTATTGGTCTGGCTGTAACCATTACAAAACCACAACTACTATTGGTCTAGCTGTAACCATTACAAAACCACACCTACTATTGGTCTGGCTGTAACCATTACAAAACCACACCTACTATTGGTCTGGCTGTAACCATTACAAAACCACACCTACTATTGGTCTGGCTGTAACCATTACAAAACCACACCTACTATTGGTCTGGCTGTAACCGTTACAGAACCACACCTACTATTGGTCTGGCTGTAACCATTACAAAACCACACCTACTATTGGTCTGGCTGTAACCATTACAAAACCACACCTACTATTGTTCTGGTTGTAACCATTACAGAACCACACCTACTATTGGTCTGGCTGTAACCGTTACAGAACCACACCTACTATTGGTCTGGTTGTAACCATTACAAAACCACACCTACTATTGGTCTGGCTGTAACCATTACAAAACCACACCTACTATTGGTCTGGTTGTAACCATTACAGAACCACACCTACTATTGGTCTGGCTGTAACCATTACAAAACCACACCTACTATTGGTCTGGTTGTAACCATTACAGAACCACACCTACTATTGGTCTGGCTGTAACCATTACAAAACCACACCTACTATTGGTCTGGTTGTAACCATTACAAAACCACACCTACTATTGGTCTGGCTGTAACCGTTACAGAACCACACCTACTATTGGTCTGGCTGTAACCATTACAAAACCACACCTACTATTGGTCTGGCTGTAACCATTATAAAACCACACCTACTATTGGTCTGGCTGTAACCATTACAAAACCACACCTACTATTGGTCTGGCTGTAACCATTACAAAACCACACCTACTATTGGTCTGGCTGTAACCGTTACAAAACCACACCTACTACTGGTCTGGCTGTAACCGTTATAAAACCACACCTACTATTGGTCTGGCTGTAACCATTACAAAACCACACCTACTACTGGTCTGGCTGTAACCATTACAAAACCACACCTACTACTGGTCTGGCTGTAACCATTACAAAACCACACCTACTATTGGTCTGGCTGTAACCATTACAAAACCACACCTACTATTGGTCTGGCTGTAACCATTACAAAACCACACCTACTATTGGTCTGGCTGTAACCATTACAAAACCACACTTACTATTGGTCTGGCTGTAACAGTTACAGAACCACACCTACTATTGGTCTGGCTGTAACCATTACAAAACCACACCTACTATTGGTCTGGCTCTAACCATTACAAAACCACACCTACTATTGTTCTGGTTGTAACCATTACAAAACCACACCTACTATTGGTCTGGCTGTAACCGTTACAAAACCACACCTACTACTGGTCTGGCTGTAACCATTACAAAACCACACCTACTATTGGTCTGGCTGTAACCATTACAAAACCACACCTACTATTGGTCTGGCTGTAACCATTACAAAACCACACCTACTATTGGTCTGGCTGTAACCATTATAAAACTACACCTACTACTGGTCTGTCTGTAACCATTACAAAACCACACCTACTATTGGTCTGGCTATAACCATTACAAAACCACACTTACTATTGGTCTGGCTGTAACCATTACAAAACCACACTTACTATTGGTCTGGCTGCAACCATTATAAAACACACCTACTATTGGTCTGGCTGTAACCATTACAAAACCACACCTACTACTGGTCTGGCTGTAACCATTACAAAACCACACTTACTATTGGTCTGGCTGTAACCATTACAAAACCACACTTACTATTGGTCTGGCTGTAACCATTACAAAACCACACCTACTATTGGTCTGGCTGTAACCATTACAAAACCACACCTACTATTGGTCTGGCTGTAACCATTACAAAACCACACCTACTATTGGTCTGGCTGTAACCATTACAAAACCACACCTACTATTGGTCAGGCTGTAACCATTACAAAACCACACTTACTATTGGTCTGGCTGTAACCATTACAAAACCACACCTACTATTGGTCTGGCTGTAACCATTACAAAACCACACCTACTATTGGTCTGGCTGTAACCATTACAAAACCACACCTACTATTGGTCTGGCTGTAACCATTACAAAACCACACCTACTATTGGTCTGGCTGTAACCGTTACAAAACCACACCTACTATTGGTCTGGCTGTAACCGTTACAAAACCACACCTACTATTGGTCAGGCTGTAACCATTACAAAACCACACCTACTATTGGTCAGGCTGTAACCATTACAAAACCACACCTACTATTGGTCAGGCTGTAACCATTATAAAACCACACCTACTATTGGTCAGGCTGTAACCATTATAAAACCACACCTACTATTGGTCAGGCTGTAACCATTATAAAACCACACCTACTATTGGTCAGGCTGTAACCGTTACAAAACCACACCTACTATTGGTCTGGCTGTAACCATTACAAAACCACACCTACTATTGGTCTGGCTGTAACCGTTACAAAACCACACCTACTATTGGTCTGGCTGTAACCATTACAAAACCACACCTACTATTGGTCTGGCTGTAACCATTACAAAACCACACTTACTATTGGTCAGGCTGTAACCGTTACAGAACCACACCTACTATTGGTCTGGCTGTAACCGTTATAAAACCACACCTACTATTGGTCTGGCTGTAACCATTACAAAACCACACCTACTATTGGTCTGGCTGTAACCATTACAAAACCACACTTACTATTGGTCTGGCTGTAACCATTACAAAACCACACTTACTATTGGTCTGGCTGTAACCATTACAAAACCACACTTACTATTGGTCTGGCTGTAACCATTACAAAACCACACTTACTATTTGTCAGGCTGTAACCATTACAAAACCACACTTACTATTGGTCAGGCTGTAACCATTACAAAACCACACCTACTATTGGTCTGGCTGTAACCATTATAAAACCACACCTACTACTGGTCTGTCTGTAACCATTACAAAACCACACCTACTATTGGTCTGGCTGTAACCATTACAAAACCACACCTACTACTGGTCTGGCTGTAACCATTACAAAACCACACCTACTATTGGTCTGGCTGTAACCGTTACAAAACCACACCTACTATTGGTCTGGCTGTAACCATTACAAAACCACACCTACTATTGGTCTGGCTGTAACCGTTATAAAACCACACCTACTATTGGTCTGGCTGTAACCATTACAAAACCACACCTACTATTGGTCTGGCTGTAACCATTACAAAACCACACCTACTATTGGTCTGGCTATAACCGTTATAAAACCACACCTACTATTGGTCTGGCTGTAACCATTACAAAACCACACCTACTATTGGTCTGGCTGTAACCATTACAAAACCACACCTACTATTGGTCTGGCTGTAACCATTATAAAACCACACCTACTATTGGTCTGGCTGTAACCATTACAAAACCACACCTACTATTGGTCTGGCTGTAACCGTTACAGAACCACACCTACTATTGGTCTGGCTGTAACCGTTACAGAACCACACCTACTACTGGTCTGGCTGTAACCATTACAAAACCACACCTACTATTGGTCTGGCTGTAACCATTATAAAACCACACCTACTATTGGTCTGGCTGTAACCATTACAAAACCACACCTACTATTGGTCTGGCTGTAACCATTACAAAACCACACCTACTATTGGTCTGGCTGTAACCATTATAAAACCACACCTACTATTGGTCTGGCTGTAACCATTACAAAACCACACCTACTATTGGTCTGGCTGTAACCATTACAAAACCACACCTACTATTGGTCTGGCTGTAACCATTACAAAACCACACCTACTATTGGTCTGGCTGTAACCATTACAAAACCACACCTACTACTGGTCTGGCTGTAACCATTACAAAACCACACCTACTATTGGTCTGGCTGTAACCGTTACAAAACCACACCTACTATTGGTCTGGCTGTAACCATTACAAAACCACACCTACTATTGGTCTGGCTGTAACCGTTATAAAACCACACCTACTATTGGTTAGGCTCTAACCATTATAAAACCACACCTACTATTGGTCTGGCTGTAACCATTACAAAACCACACCTACTACTGGTCTGGCTATAACCGTTATAAAACCACACCTACTATTGGTCTGGCTGTAACCATTACAAAACCACACCTACTATTGGTCTGGCTGTAACCATTACAAAACCACACCTACTATTGGTCTGGCTGTAACCATTATAAAACCACACCTACTATTGGTCTGGCTGTAACCATTACAAAACCACACCTACTATTGGTCTGGCTGTAACCGTTACAGAACCACACCTACTATTGGTCTGGCTGTAACCGTTACAGAACCACACCTACTACTGGTCTGGCTGTAACCATTACAAAACCACACCTACTATTGGTCTGGCTGTAACCATTATAAAACCACACCTACTATTGGTCTGGCTGTAACCATTACAAAACCACACCTACTATTGGTCTGGCTGTAACCATTACAAAACCACACCTACTATTGGTCTGGCTGTAACCATTATAAAACCACACCTACTATTGGTCTGGCTGTAACCATTACAAAACCACACCTACTATTGGTCTGGCTGTAACCATTACAAAACCACACCTACTATTGGTCTGGCTGTAACCATTACAAAACCACACCTACTATTGGTCTGGCTGTAACCATTATAAAACCACACCTACTATTGGTCTGGCTGTAACCATTACAAAACCACACCTACAATTGGTCTGGCTGTAACCATTACAAAACCACACCTACTATTGGTCTGGCTGTAACCGTTACAGAACCACACCTACTATTGGTCTGGCTGTAACCATTACAAAACCACACCTACTATTGGTCTGGCTGTAACCATTACAAAACCACACCTACTATTGTTCTGGTTGTAACCATTACAGAACCACACCTACTATTGGTCTGGCTGTAACCGTTACAGAACCACACCTACTATTGGTCTGGTTGTAACCATTACAAAACCACACCTACTATTGGTCTGGCTGTAACCATTACAAAACCACACCTACTATTGGTCTGGTAGTAACCATTACAGAACCACACCTACTATTGGTCTGGCTGTAACCATTACAAAACCACACCTACTATTGGTCTGGTTGTAACCATTACAGAACCACACCTACTATTGGTCTGGCTGTAACCATTACAAAACCACACCTACTATTGGTCTGGTTGTAACCATTACAAAACCACACCTACTATTGGTCTGGCTGTAACCGTTACAGAACCACACCTACTATTGGTCTGGCTGTAACCATTACAAAACCACACCTACTATTGGTCTGGCTGTAACCATTATAAAACCACACCTACTATTGGTCTGGCTGTAACCATTACAAAACCACACCTACTATTGGTCTGGCTGTAACCATTACAAAACCACACCTACTATTGGTCTGGCTGTAACCGTTACAAAACCACACCTACTACTGGTCTGGCTGTAACCGTTATAAAACCACACCTACTATTGGTCTGGCTGTAACCATTACAAAACCACACCTACTACTGGTCTGGCTGTAACCATTACAAAACCACACCTACTACTGGTCTGGCTGTAACCATTACAAAACCACACCTACTATTGGTCTAGCTGTAACCATTACAAAACCACACCTACTATTGGTCTGGCTGTAACCATTACAAAACCACACCTACTATTGGTCTGGCTGTAACCATTACAAAACCACACCTACTATTGGTCTGGCTGTAACCATTACAAAACCACACCTACTATTGGTCTGGCTGTAACCATTACAAAACCACACCTACAATTGGTCTGGCTGTAACCATTACAAAACCACACCTACTATTGGTCTGGCTGTAACCGTTACAGAACCACACCTACTATTGGTCTGGCTGTAACCATTACAAAACCACACCTACTATTGGTCTGGCTGTAACCATTACAAAACCACACCTACTATTGTTCTGGTTGTAACCATTACAGAACCACACCTACTATTGGTCTGGCTGTAACCGTTACAGAACCACACCTACTATTGGTCTGGTTGTAACCATTACAAAACCACACCTACTATTGGTCTGGCTGTAACCATTACAAAACCACACCTACTATTGGTCTGGTTGTAACCATTACAGAACCACACCTACTATTGGTCTGGCTGTAACCATTACAAAACCACACCTACTATTGGTCTGGTTGTAACCATTACAGAACCACACCTACTATTGGTCTGGCTGTAACCATTACAAAACCACACCTACTATTGGTCTGGTTGTAACCATTACAAAACCACACCTACTATTGGTCTGGCTGTAACCAGTACAGAACCACACCTACTATTGGTCTGGCTGTAACCATTACAAAACCACACCTACTATTGGTCTGGCTGTAACCATTATAAAACCACACCTACTATTGGTCTGGCTGTAACCATTACAAAACCACACCTACTATTGGTCTGGCTGTAACCATTACAAAACCACACCTACTATTGGTCTGGCTGTAACCGTTACAAAACCACACCTACTACTGGTCTGGCTGTAACCGTTATAAAACCACACCTACTATTGGTCTGGCTGTAACCATTACAAAACCACACCTACTACTGGTCTGGCTGTAACCATTACAAAACCACACCTACTACTGGTCTGGCTGTAACCATTACAAAACCACACCTACTATTGGTCTGGCTGTAACCATTACAAAACCACACCTACTATTGGTCTGGCTGTAACCATTACAAAACCACACCTACTATTGGTCTGGCTGTAACCATTACAAAACCACACTTACTATTGGTCTGGCTGTAACCGTTACAGAACCACACCTACTATTGGTCTGGCTGTAACCATTACAAAACCACACCTACTATTGGTCTGGCTGTAACCATTACAAAACCACACCTACTATTGTTCTGGTTGTAACCATTACAAAACCACACCTACTATTGGTCTGGCTGTAACCGTTACAAAACCACACCTACTACTGGTCTGGCTGTAACCATTACAAAACCACACCTACTATTGGTCTGGCTGTAACCATTACAAAACCACACCTACTATTGGTCTGGCTGTAACCATTACAAAACCACACCTACTATTGGTCTGGCTGTAACCATTATAAAACTACACCTACTACTGGTCTGTCTGTAACCATTACAAAACCACACCTACTATTGGTCTGGCTATAACCATTACAAAACCACACTTACTATTGGTCTGGCTGTAAACATTACAAAACCACACTTACTATTGGTCTGGCTGTAACCATTATAAAACACACCTACTATTGGTCTGGCTGTAACCATTACAAAACCACACCTACTACTGGTCTGGCTGTAACCATTACAAAACCACACTTACTATTGGTCTGGCTGTAACCATTACAAAACCACACTTACTATTGGTCTGGCTGTAACCATTACAAAACCACACCTACTATTGGTCTGGCTGTAACCATTACAAAACCACACCTACTATTGGTCTGGCTGTAACCATTACAAAACCACACCTACTATTGGTCAGGCTGTAACCATTACAAAACCACACTTACTATTGGTCTGGCTGTAACCATTACAAAACCACACCTACTATTGGTCTGGCTGTAACCATTACAAAACCACACCTACTATTGGTCTGGCTGTAACCATTACAAAACCACACCTACTATTGGTCTGGCTGTAACCATTACAAAACCACACCTACTATTGGTCTGGCTGTAACCGTTACAAAACCACACCTACTATTGGTCTGGCTGTAACCGTTACAAAACCACACCTACTATTGGTCAGGCTGTAACCATTACAAAACCACACCTACTATTGGTCAGGCTGTAACCATTACAAAACCACACCTACTATTGGTCAGGCTGTAACCATTATAAAACCACACCTACTATTGGTCAAGCTGTAACCATTATAAAACCACACCTACTATTGGTCAGGCTGTAACCATTATAAAACCACACCTACTATTGGTCAGGCTGTAACCGTTACAAAACCACACCTACTATTGGTCTGGCTGTAACCATTACAAAACCACACCTACTATTGGTCTGGCTGTAACCGTTACAAAACCACACCTACTATTGGTCTGGCTGTAACCATTACAAAACCACACCTACTACTGGTCTGGCTGTAACCATTACAAAACCACACTTACTATTGGTCAGGCTGTAACCGTTACAGAACCATACCTACTATTGGTCTGGCTGTAACCGTTATAAAACCACACCTACTATTGGTCTGGCTGTAACCATTACAAAACCACACCTACTATTGGTCTGGCTGTAACCATTACAAGACCACACTTACTATTGGTCTGGCTGTAACCATTACAAAACCACACTTACTATTGGTCTGGCTGTAACCATTACAAAACCACACTTACTATTGGTCTGGCTGTAACCATTACAAAACCACACTTACTATTGGTCAGGCTGTAACCATTACAAAACCACACTTAATATTGGTCAGGCTGTAACCATTACAAAACCACACCTACTATTGGTCTGGCTGTAACCGTTACAAAACCACACCTACTATTGGTCAGGCTGTAACCATTACAAAACCACACCTACTATTGGTCTGGCTGTAACCATTACAAAACCACACTTACTATTGGTCAGGCTGTAACCATTACAAAACCACACTTACTATTGGTCTGGCTGTAACCATTACAAAACCACACCTACTATTGGTCTGGCTGTAACCATTACAAAACCACACCTACTATTGGTCTGGCTGTAACCATTATAAAACCACACCTACTATTGGTCTGGCTGTAACCATTACAAAACCACACCTACTATTGGTCTGGCTGTAACCATTATAAAACCACACCTACTATTGGTCTGGCTGTAACCGTTACAAAACCACACCTACTATTGGTCTGGCTGTAACCATTACAAAACCACACCTACTATTGGTCTGGCTGTAACCATTACAAAACCACACCTACTATTGGTCAGGCTGTAACCGTTACAGAACCACACCTACTATTGTTCTGGTTGTAACCATTACAAAACCACACCTACTATTGGTCTGGCTGTAACCATTACAAAACCACACCTACTATTGGTCTGGCTGTAACCATTACAAAACCACACCTACTATTGGTCTGGCTGTAACCATTACAAAACCACACCTACTATTGGTCAGGCTGTAACCATTACAAAACCACACTTACTATTGGTTTGGCTGTAACCATTACAAAACCACACCTACTATTGGTCTGGCTGTAACCATTACAAAACCACACCTACTATTGGTCTGGCTGTAACCGTTACAAAACCACACCTACTATTGGTCTGGCTGTAACCATTACAAAACCACACCTACTATTGGTCTGGCTGTAACCATTACAAAACCACACCTACTATTGGTCAGGCTGTAACCGTTACAGAACCACACCTACCATTGTTCTGGTTGTAACCATTACAAAACCACACCTACTATTGGTCTGGCTGTAACCATTACAAAACCACACCTACTATTGGTCTGGCTGTAACCATTACAAAACCACACCTACTATTGGTCTGGCTGTAACCATTACAAAACCACACCTACTATTGGTCTGGCTATAACCATTACAAAACCACACCTACTATTGGTCTGGCTGTAACCATTACAAAACCACACCTACTATTGGTCAGGCTGTAACCATTACAAAACCACACCTACTATTGGTCTGGCTGTAACCATTATAAAACCACACCTACTACTGGTCTGGCTGTAACAATTATAAAACCACACCTACTATTGGTCTGGCTGTAACCGTTATAGAACCACACCTACTACTGGTCAGGCTGTAACCATTATAAAACCACACCTACTATTGTTCTGGCTGTAACCATTACAGAACCACACCTACTATTGGTCTGGCTGTAACCATTACAGAACAACACCTACTATTGGTCTGGCTGTAACCGTTACAAAACCACACCTACTATTGGTCAGGCTGTAACCATTATCAAAACAACACCTACTATTGGTCTGTCTGTAACCATTACAAAACCACACCTACTATTGGTCTGGCTGTAACCGTTACAGAACCACACCTACTATTGGTCTGTCTGTAACCATTACAAAACCACACCTACTATTGGTCTGGCTGTAACCGTTACAGAACCACACCTACTATTGGTCTGGCTGTAACCATTACAAAACCACACCTACTATTGGTCTGGCTGTAACCATTACAGAACCACACCTACTATTGGTCTGGTTGTAACCATTACAAAACCACACCTACTACTGGTCTGGCTGTAACCATTACAAAACCACACCTACTATTGGTCTGGCTGTAACCATTACAGAACCACACCTACTATTGGTCTGGTTGTAACCATTACAAAACCACACCTACTACTGGTCTGGCTGTAACCATTACAAAACCACACCTACTACTGGTCTGGCTGTAACCATTACAGAACCACACCTACTATTGGTCTGGTTGTAACCATTACAGAACCACACCTACTATTGGTCTGGCTGTAACCATTATAAAACCACACCTACTATTGGTCTGGCTGTAACCATTACAAAACCACACCTACTATTGGTCTGGCTGTAACCATTACAAAACCACACCTACTATTGGTCTGGCTGTAACCATTATAAAACCACACCTACTATTGGTCTGGCTGTAACCATTACAAAACCACACCTACTATTGGTCTGGCTGTAACCATTACAAAACCACACCTACTATTGGTCTGGCTGTAACCATTACAAAACCACACCTACTATTGGTCTGGCTGTAACCATTATAAAACCACACCTACTATTGGTCTGTCTGTAACCATTACAAAACCACACCTACCATTGTTCTGGTTGTAACCATTACAAAACCACACCTACTATTGGTCTGGCTGTAACCATTACAAAACCACACCTACTATTGGTCTGTCTGTAACCATTACAAAACCACACCTACTATTGGTCTGGCTGTAACCGTTACAGAACCACACCTACTATTGGTCTGGCTGTAACCATTACAAAACCACACCTACTATTGGTCTGGCTGTAACCATTACAGAACCACACCTACTATTGGTCTGGTTGTAACCATTACAAAACCACACCTACTACTGGTCTGGCTGTAACCATTACAAAACCACACCTACTATTGGTCTGGCTGTAACCATTACAGAACCACACCTACTATTGGTCTGGTTGTAACCATTACAAAACCACACCTACTACTGGTCTGGCTGTAACCATTACAAAACCACACCTACTACTGGTCTGGCTGTAACCATTACAGAACCACACCTACTATTGGTCTGGTTGTAACCATTACAGAACCACACCTACTATTGGTCTGGCTGTAACCATTATAAAACCACACCTACTATTGGTCTGGCTGTAACCATTACAAAACCACACCTACTATTGGTCTGGCTGTAACCATTACAAAACCACACCTACTATTGGTCTGGCTGTAACCATTATAAAACCACACCTACTATTGGTCTGGCTGTAACCATTACAAGACCACACCTACTATTGGTCTGGCTGTAACCATTACAAAACCACACCTACTATTGGTCTGGCTGTAACCATTACAAAACCACACCTACTATTGGTCTGGCTGTAACCATTATAAAACCACACCTACTATTGGTCTGGCTGTAACAATTATAAAACCACACCTACTACTGGTCTGGCTGTAACCATTACAAAACCACACCTACTATTGGTCTGGCTGTAACCATTACAAAACCACACCTACTACTGGTCTGGCTGTAACCATTACAAAACCACACCTACTATTGGTCTGGCTGTAACCATTATAAAACCACACCTACTATTGGTCTGGCTGTAACCATTGCAAAACCACACCTACTATTGGTCTGGCTGTAACCATTACAAAACCACACCTACTATTGGTCTGGCTGTAACCATTACAAAACCACACCTACTATTGGTCTGGCTGTAACCATTACAAAACCACACCTACTATTGGTCTGGCTGTAACCATTACAAAACCACACCTACTATTGGTCTGGCTGTAACCATTACAAAACCACACCTACTATTGGTCTGGCTGTAACCGTTACAGAACCACACCTACTATTGGTCTGGCTGTAACCATTACAAAACCACACCTACTATTGGTCTGGCTGTAACCATTACAAAACCACACCTACTATTGTTCTGGTTGTAACCATTACAGAACCACACCTACTATTGGTCTGGCTGTAACCGTTACAGAACCACACCTACTATTGGTCTGGTTGTAACCATTACAAAACCACACCTACTATTGGTCTGGCTGTAACCATTAAAAAACCACACCTACTATTGGTCTGGTTGTAACCATTACAGAACCACACCTACTATTGGTCTGGCTGTAAACATTACAAAACCACACCTACTATTGGTCTGGTTGTAACCATTACAGAACCACACCTACTATTGGTCTGGCTGTAACCATTACAAAACCACACCTACTATTGGTCTGGTTGTAACCATTACAAAACCACACCTACTATTGGTCTGGCTGTAACCGTTACAGAACCACACCTACTATTGGTCTGGCTGTAACCATTACAAAACCACACCTACTATTGGTCTGGCTGTAACCATTATAAAACCACACCTACTATTGGTCTGGCTGTAACCATTACAAAACCACACCTACTATTGGTCTGGCTGTAACCATTACAGAACCACACCTACTATTGGTCTGGCTGTAACCGTTACAAAACCACACCTACTACTGGTCTGGCTGTAACCGTTATAAAACCACACCTACTATTGGTCTGGCTGTAACCATTACAAAACCACACCTACTACTGGTCTGGCTGTAACCATTACAAAACCACACCTACTACTGGTCTGGCTGTAACCATTACAAAACCACACCTACTATTGGTCTGGCTGTAACCATTACAAAACCACACCTACTATTGGTCTGGCTGTAACCATTACAAAACCACACCTACTATTGGTCTGGCTGTAACCATTACAAAACCACACTTACTATTGGTCTGGCTGTAACCGTTACAGAACCACACCTACTATTGGTCTGGCTGTAACCATTACAAAACCACACCTACTATTGGTCTGGCTGTAACCATTACAAAACCACACCTACTATTGGTCTGGCTGTAACCATTATAAAACCACACCTACTATTGGTCTGGCTGTAACCGTTACAAAACCACACCTACTACTGGTCTGGCTGTAACCATTACAAAACCAAACCTACTATTGGTCTGGCTGTAACCATTACAAAACCACACCTACTATTGGTCTGGCTGTAACCATTACAAAACCACACCTACTATTGGTCTGGCTGTAACCATTATAAAACTACACCTACTACTGGTCTGTCTGTAACCATTACAAAACCACACCTACTATTGGTCTGGCTATAACCATTACAAAACCACACTTACTATTGGTCTGGCTGTAACCATTACAAAACCACACTTACTATTGGTCTGGCTGTAACCATTATAAAACACACCTACTATTGGTCTGGCTGTAACCATTACAAAACCACACCTACTACTGGTCTGGCTGTAACCATTACAAAACCACACTTACTATTGGTCTGGCTGTAACCATTACAAAACCACACTTACTATTGGTCTGGCTGTAACCATTACAAAACCACACCTACTATTGGTCTGGCTGTAACCATTACAAAACCACACCTACTATTGGTCTGGCTGTAACCATTACAAAACCACACCTACTATTGGTCTGGCTGTAACCATTACAAAACCACACCTACTATTGGTCTGGCTGTAACCGTTACAAAACCACACCTACTATTGGTCAGGCTGTAACCATTATAAAACCACACCTACTATTGGTCTGTCTGTAACCATTACAAAACCACACCTACTATTGGTCTGGCTGTAACCGTTACAGAACCACACCTACTATTGGTCTGTCTGTAACCATTACAAAACCACACCTACTATTGGTCTGGCTGTAACCGTTACAGAACCACACCTACTATTGGTCTGGCTGTAACCATTACAAAACCACACCTACTATTGGTCTGGCTGTAACCATTACAGAACCACACCTACTATTGGTCTGGTTGTAACCATTACAAAACCACACCTACTACTGGTCTGGCTGTAACCATTACAAAACCACACCTACTATTGGTCTGGCTGTAACCATTACAGAACCACACCTACTATTGGTCTGGTTGTAACCATTACAAAACCACACCTACTACTGGTCTGGCTGTAACCATTACAAAACCACACCTACTACTGGTCTGGCTGTAACCATTACAGAACCACACCTACTATTGGTCTGGTTGTAACCATTACAAAACCACACCTACTATTGGTCTGGCTGTAACCATTATAAAACCACACCTACTATTGGTCTGGCTGTAACCATTACAAAACCACACCTACTATTGGTCTGGCTGTAACCATTACAAAACCACACCTACTATTGGTCTGGCTGTAACCATTATAAAACCACACCTACTATTGGTCTGGCTGTAACCATTACAAAACCACACCTACTATTGGTCTGGCTGTAACCATTACAAAACCACACCTACTATTGGTCTGGCTGTAACCATTACAAAACCACACCTACTATTGGTCTGGCTGTAACCATTATAAAACCACACCTACTATTGGTCTGGCTGTAACAATTATAAAACCACACCTACTACTGGTCTGGCTGTAACCATTACAAAACCACACCTACTATTGGTCTGGCTGTAACCATTACAAAACCACACCTACTACTGGTCTGGCTGTAACCATTACAAAACCACACCTACTATTGGTCTGGCTGTAACCATTATAAAACCACACCTACTATTGGTCTGGCTGTAACCATTGCAAAACCACACCTACTATTGGTCTGGCTGTAACCATTACAAAACCACACCTACTATTGGTCTGGCTGTAACCATTACAAAACCACACCTACTATTGGTCTGGCTGTAACCATTACAAAACCACACCTACTATTGGTCTGGCTGTAACCATTACAAAACCACACCTACTATTGGTCTGGCTGTAACCATTACAAAACCACACCTACTATTGGTCTGGCTGTAACCATTACAAAACCACACTTACTATTGGTCTGGCTGTAACCATTACAAAACCACACTTACTATTGGTCTGGCTGTAACCATTACAAAACCACACCTACTATTGGTCTGGCTGTAACCATTACAAAACCACACCTACTATTGGTCTGGCTGTAACCGTTACAAAGCCACACCTACTATTGGTCAGGCTGTAACCATTATAAAACCACACCTACTATTGGTCTGTCTGTAACCATTACAAAACCACACCTACTATTGGTCTGGCTGTAACCGTTACAGAACCACACCTACTATTGGTCTGTCTGTAACCATTACAAAACCACACCTACTATTGGTCTGGCTGTAACCGTTACAGAACCACACCTACTATTGGTCTGGCTGTAACCATTACAAAACCACACCTACTATTGGTCTGGCTGTAACCATTACAGAACCACACCTACTATTGGTCTGGATGTAACCATTACAAAACCACACCTACTACTGGTCTGGCTGTAACCATTACAAAACCACACCTACTATTGGTCTGGCTGTAACCGTTACAAAACCACACCTACTATTGGTCAGGCTGTAACCATTACAAAACCACACCTACTATTGGTCTGTCTGTAACCATTACAAAACCACACCTACTATTGGTCTGGCTGTAACCGTTACAGAACCACACCTACTATTGGTCTGTCTGTAACCATTACAAAACCACACCTACTATTGGTCTGGCTGTAACCGTTACAGAACCACACCTACTATTGGTCTGGCTGTAACCATTACAAAACCACACCTACTATTGGTCTGGCTGTAACCATTACAGAACCACACCTACTATTGGTCTGGTTGTAACCATTACAAAACCACACCTACTACTGGTCTGGCTGTAACCATTACAAAACCACACCTACTATTGGTCTGGCTGTAACCATTACAGAACCACACCTACTATTGGTCTGGTTGTAACCATTACAAAACCACACCTACTACTGGTCTGGCTGTAACCATTACAAAACCACACCTACTACTGGTCTGGCTGTAACCATTACAGAACCACACCTACTATTGGTCTGGTTGTAACCATTACAAAACCACACCTACTATTGGTCTGGCTGTAACCATTATAAAACCACACCTACTATTGGTCTGGCTGTAACCATTACAAAACCACACCTACTATTGGTCTGGCTGTAACCATTACAAAACCACACCTACTATTGGTCTGGCTGTAACCATTATAAAACCACACCTACTATTGGTCTGGCTGTAACCATTACAAAACCACACCTACTATTGGTCTGGCTGTAACCATTACAAAACCACACCTACTATTGGTCTGGCTGTAACCATTACAAAACCACACCTACTATTGGTCTGGCTGTAACCATTATAAAACCACACCTACTATTGGTCTGGCTGTAACAATTATAAAACCACACCTACTACTGGTCTGGCTGTAACCATTACAAAACCACACCTACTATTGGTCTGGCTGTAACTATTACAAAACCACACCTACTACTGGTCTGGCTGTAACCATTACAAAACCACACCTACTATTGGTCTGGCTGTAACCATTATAAAACCACACCTACTATTGGTCTGGCTGTAACCATTGCAAAACCACACCTACTATTGGTCTGGCTGTAACCATTACAAAACCACACCTACTATTGGTCTGGCTGTAACCATTACAAAACCACACCTACTATTGGTCTGGCTGTAACCATTACAAAACCACACCTACTATTGGTCTGGCTGTAACCATTACAAAACCACACCTACTATTGGTCTGGCTGTAACCATTACAAAACCACACCTACTATTGGTCTGGCTGTAACCATTACAAAACCACACTTACTATTGGTCTGGCTGTAACCATTACAAAACCACACTTACTATTGGTCTGGCTGTAACCATTACAAAACCACACCTACTATTGGTCTGGCTGTAACCATTACAAAACCACACCTACTATTGGTCTGGCTGTAACCGTTACAAAGCCACAACTACTATTGGTCAGGCTGTAACCATTATAAAACCACACCTACTATTGGTCTGTCTGTAACCATTACAAAACCACACCTACTATTGGTCTGGCTGTAACCGTTACAGAACCACACCTACTATTGGTCTGTCTGTAACCATTACAAAACCACACCTACTATTGGTCTGGCTGTAACCGTTACAGAACCACACCTACTATTGGTCTGGCTGTAACCATTACAAAACCACACCTACTATTGGTCTGGCTGTAACCATTACAGAACCACACCTACTATTGGTCTGGTTGTAACCATTACAAAACCACACCTACTACTGGTCTGGCTGTAACCATTACAAAACCACACCTACTATTGGTCTGGCTGTAACCATTACAGAACCACACCTACTATTGGTCTGGTTGTAACCATTACAAAACCACACCTACTACTGGTCTGGCTGTAACCATTACAAAACCACACCTACTACTGGTCTGGCTGTAACCATTACAGAACCACACCTACTATTGGTCTGGTTGTAACCATTACAAAACCACACCTACTATTGGTCTGGCTGTAACCATTATAAAACCACACCTACTATTGGTCTGGCTGTAACCATTACAAAACCACACCTACTATTGGTCTGGCTGTAACCATTACAAAACCACACCTACTATTGGTCTGGCTGTAACCATTATAAAACCACACCTACTATTGGTCTGGCTGTAACCATTACAAAACCACACCTACTATTGGTCTGGCTGTAACCATTACAAAACCACACCTACTATTGGTCTGGCTGTAACCATTACAAAACCACACCTACTATTGGTCTGGCTGTAACTATTACAAAACCACACCTACTACTGGTCTGGCTGTAACCATTACAAAACCACACCTACTATTGGTCTGGCTGTAACCATTATAAAACCACACCTACTATTGGTCTGGCTGTAACCATTGCAAAACCACACCTACTATTGGTCTGGCTGTAACCATTACAAAACCACACCTACTATTGGTCTGGCTGTAACCATTACAAAACCACACCTACTATTGGTCTGGCTGTAACCATTACAAAACCACACCTACTATTGGTCTGGCTGTAACCATTACAAAACCACACCTACTATTGGTCTGGCTGTAACCATTACAAAACCACACCTACTATTGGTCTGGCTGTAACCATTACAAAACCACACTTACTATTGGTCTGGCTGTAACCATTACAAAACCACACTTACTATTGGTCTGGCTGTAACCATTACAAAACCACACCTACTATTGGTCTGGCTGTAACCATTACAAAACCACACCTACTATTGGTCTGGCTGTAACCGTTACAAAGCCACAACTACTATTGGTCAGGCTGTAACCATTATAAAACCACACCTACTATTGGTCTGTCTGTAACCATTACAAAACCACACCTACTATTGGTCTGGCTGTAACCGTTACAGAACCACACCTACTATTGGTCTGTCTGTAACCATTACAAAACCACACCTACTATTGGTCTGGCTGTAACCGTTACAGAACCACACCTACTATTGGTCTGGCTGTAACCATTACAAAACCACACCTACTATTGGTCTGGCTGTAACCATTACAGAACCACACCTACTATTGGTCTGGTTGTAACCATTACAAAACCACACCTACTACTGGTCTGGCTGTAACCATTACAAAACCACACCTACTATTGGTCTGGCTGTAACCATTACAGAACCACACCTACTATTGGTCTGGTTGTAACCATTACAAAACCACACCTACTACTGGTCTGGCTGTAACCATTACAAAACCACACCTACTACTGGTCTGGCTGTAACCATTACAGAACCACACCTACTATTGGTCTGGTTGTAACCATTACAAAACCACACCTACTATTGGTCTGGCTGTAACCATTATAAAACCACACCTACTATTGGTCTGGCTGTAACCATTACAAAACCACACCTACTATTGGTCTGGCTGTAACCATTACAAAACCACACCTACTATTGGTCTGGCTGTAACCATTATAAAACCACACCTACTATTGGTCTGGCTGTAACCATTACAAAACCACACCTACTATTGGTCTGGCTGTAACCATTACAAAACCACACCTACTATTGGTCTGGCTGTAACCATTACAAAACCACACCTACTATTGGTCTGGCTGTAACCATTATAAAACCACACCTACTATTGGTCTGGCTGTAACAATTATAAAACCACACCTACTACTGGTCTGGCTGTAACCATTACAAAACCACACCTACTATTGGTCTGGCTGTAACCATTACAAAACCACACCTACTACTGGTCTGGCTGTAACCATTACAAAAACCACACCTACTATTGGTCTGGCTGTAACCATTATAAAACCACACCTACTATTGGTCTGGCTGTAACCATTGCAAAACCACACCTACTATTGGTCTGGCTGTAACCATTACAAAACCACACCTACTATTGGTCTGGCTGTAACCATTACAAAACCACACCTACTATTGGTCTGGCTGTAACCATTACAAAACCACACCTACTATTGGTCTGGCTGTAACCATTACAAAACCACACCTACTATTGGTCTGGCTGTAACCATTACAAAACCACACCTACTATTGGTCTGGCTGTAACCGTTACAGAACCACACCTACTATTGGTCTGGCTGTAACCATTACAAAACCACACCTACTATTGGTCTGGCTGTAACCATTACAAAACCACACCTACTATTGTTCTGGTTGTAACCATTACAGAACCACACCTACTATTGGTCTGGCTGTAACCGTTACAGAACCACACCTACTATTGGTCTGGTTGTAACCATTACAAAACCACACCTACTATTGGTCTGGCTGTAACCATTACAAAACCACACCTACTATTGGTCTGGTTGTAACCATTACAGAACCACACCTACTATTGGTCTGGCTGTAACCATTACAAAACCACACCTACTATTGGTCTGGTTGTAACCATTACAGAACCACACCTACTATTGGTCTGGCTGTAACCATTACAAAACCACACCTACTATTGGTCTGGTTGTAACCATTACAAAACCACACCTACTATTGGTCTGGCTGTAACCGTTACAGAACCACACCTACTATTGGTCTGGCTGTAACCATTACAAAACCACACCTACTATTGGTCTGGCTGTAACCATTATAAAACCACACCTACTATTGGTATGGCTGTAACCATTACAAAACCACACCTACTATTGGTCTGGCTGTAACCATTACAAAACCACACCTACTATTGGTCTGGCTGTAACCGTTACAAAACCACACCTACTACTGGTCTGGCTGTAACCGTTATAAAACCACACCTACTATTGGTCTGGCTGTAACCATTACAAAACCACACCTACTACTGGTCTGGCTGTAACCATTACAAAACCACACCTACTACTGGGCTGGCTGTAACCATTACAAAACCACACCTACTATTGGTCTGGCTGTAACCATTACAAAACCACACCTACTATTGGTCTGGCTGTAACCATTACAAAACCACACCTACTATTGGTCTGGCTGTAACCATTACAAAACCACACTTACTATTGGTCTGGCTGTAACCGTTACAGAACCACACCTACTATTGGTCTGGCTGTAACCATTACAAAACCACACCTACTATTGGTCTGGCTGTAACCATTACAAAACCACACCTACTATTGGTCTGGCTGTAACCATTATAAAACCACACCTACTATTGGTCTGGCTGTAACCATTACAAAACCACACCTACTATTGGTCTGGCTGTAACCATTATAAAACCACACCTACTATTGGTCTGGCTGTAACCGTTACAAAACCACACCTACTACTGGTCTGGCTGTAACCATTACAAAACCACACCTACTATTGGTCTGGCTGTAACCATTACAAAACCACACCTACTATTGGTCTGGCTGTAACCATTACAAAACCACACCTACTATTGGTCTGGCTGTAACCATTACAAAACCACACCTACTATTGGTCTGGCTGTAACCGTTACAAAACCACACCTACTATTGGTCTGGCTGTAACCGTTACAAAACCACACCTACTATTGGTCAGGCTGTAACCATTACAAAACCACACCTACTATTGGTCAGGCTGTAACCATTACAAAACCACACCTACTATTGGTCAGGCTGTAACCATTATAAAACCACACCTACTATTGGTCAGGCTGTAACCATTACAAAACCACACCTACTATTGGTCTGGCTGTAACCATTATAAAACCACACCTACTATTGGTCTGGCTGTAACCGTTACAAAACCACACCTACTACTGGTCTGGCTGTAACCATTACAAAACCACACCTACTATTGGTCTGGCTGTAACCATTACAAAACCACACCTACTATTGGTCTGGCTGTAACCATTACAAAACCACACCTACTATTGGTCTGGCTGTAACCATTATAAAACTACACCTACTACTGGTCTGTCTGTAACCATTACAAAACCACACCTACTATTGGTCTGGCTATAACCATTACAAAACCACACTTACTATTGGTCTGGCTGTAACCATTACAAAACCACACTTACTATTGGTCTGGCTGTAACCATTATAAAACACACCTACTATTGGTCTGGCTGTAACCATTACAAAACCACACCTACTACTGGTCTGGCTGTAACCATTACAAAACCACACTTACTATTGGTCTGGCTGTAACCATTACAAAACCACACTTACTATTGGTCTGGCTGTAACCATTACAAAACCACACCTACTATTGGTCTGGCTGTAACCATTACAAAACCACACCTACTATTGGTCTGGCTGTAACCATTACAAAACCACACCTACTATTGGTCTGGCTGTAACCATTACAAAACCACACCTACTATTGGTCAGGCTGTAACCATTACAAAACCACACTTACTATTGGTCTGGCTGTAACCATTACAAAACCACACCTACTATTGGTCTGGCTGTAACCATTACAAAACCACACCTACTATTGGTCTGGCTGTAACCATTACAAAACCACACCTACTATTGGTCTGGCTGTAACCATTACAAAACCACACCTACTATTGGTCTGGCTGTAACCGTTACAAAACCACACCTACTATTGGTCTGGCTGTAACCGTTACAAAACCACACCTACTATTGGTCAGGCTGTAACCATTACAAAACCACACCTACTATTGGTCAGGCTGTAACCATTACAAAACCACACCTACTATTGGTCAGGCTGTAACCATTATAAAACCACACCTACTATTGGTCAGGCTGTAACCATTATAAAACCACACCTACTATTGGTCAGGCTGTAACCATTATAAAACCACACCTACTATTGGTCAGGCTGTAACCGTTACAAAACCACACCTACTATTGGTCTGGCTGTAACCATTACAAAACCACACCTACTATTGGTCTGGCTGTAACCGTTACAAAACCACACCTACTATTGGTCTGGCTGTAAAACCATTACAAAACCACACCTACTACTGGTCTGGCTGTAACCATTACAAAACCACACTTACTATTGGTCTGGCTGTAACCATTACAAAACCACACCTACTATTGGTCTGGCTGTAACCATTACAAAACCACACTTACTATTGGTCTGGCTGTAACCATTACAAAACCACACTTACTATTGGTCTGGCTGTAACCGTTACAGAACCACACCTACTATTGGTCTGGCTGTAACCGTTATAAAACCACACCTACTATTGGTCTGGCTGTAACCATTACAAAACCACACCTACTATTGGTCTGGCTGTAACCATTACAAAACCACACTTACTATTGGTCTGGCTGTAACCATTACAAAACCACACTTACTATTGGTCTGGCTGTAACCATTACAAAACCACACTTACTATTGGTCTGGCTGTAACCATTACAAAACCACACTTACTATTGGTCAGGCTGTAACCATTAGAAAACCACACTTACTATTGGTCAGGCTGTAACCATTACAAAACCACACCTACTATTGGTCTGGCTGTAACCGTTACAAAACCACACCTACTATTGGTCAGGCTGTAACCATTACAAAACCACACCTACTATTGGTCTGGCTGTAACCATTACAAAACCACACTTACTATTGGTCAGGCTGTAACCATTACAAAACCACACTTACTATTGGTCTGGCTGTAACCATTACAAAACCACACCTACTATTGGTCTGGCTGTAACCATTACAAAACCACGCCTACTATTGGTCTGGCTGTAACCATTATAAAACCACACCTACTATTGGTCTGGCTGTAACCATTACAAAACCACACCTACTATTGGTCTGGCTGTAACCATTATAAAACCACACCTACTATTGGTCTGTCTGTAACCATTACAAAACCACACCTACTATTGGTCTGGCTGTAACCATTACAAAACCACACCTACTATTGGTCTGGCTGTAACCATTACAAAACCACACCTACTATTGGTCAGGCTGTAACCGTTACAGAACCACACCTACTATTGTTCTGGTTGTAACCATTACAAAACCACACCTACTATTGGTCTGGCTGTAACCATTACAAAACCACACCTACTATTGGTCTGGCTGTAACCATTACAAAACCACACCTACTATTGGTCTGGCTGTAACCATTACAAAACCACACCTACTATTGGTCAGGCTGTAACCATTACAAAACCACACTTACTATTGGTCTGGCTGTAACCATTACAAAACCACACCTACTATTGGTCTGGCTGTAACCATTACAAAACCACACCTACTATTGGTCTGGCTGTAACCGTTACAAAACCACACCTACTATTGGTCTGGCTGTAACCATTACAAAACCACACCTACTATTGGTCTGGCTGTAACCATTACAAAACCACACCTACTATTGGTCAGGCTGTAACCGTTACAGAACCACACCTACTATTGTTCTGGTTGTAACCATTACAAAACCACACCTACTATTGGTCTGGCTGTAACCATTACAAAACCACACCTACTATTGGTCTGGCTGTAACCATTACAAAACCACACCTACTATTGGTCTGGCTGTAACCATTACAAAACCACACCTACTATTGGTCTGGCTGTAACCATTACAAAACCACACCTACTATTGGTCTGGCTGTAACCATTACAAAACCACACCTACTATTGGTCAGGCTGTAACCATTACAAAACCACACCTACTATTGGTCTGGCTGTAACCATTACAAAACCACACCTACTATTGGTCTGGCTGTAACCATTACAAAACCACACCTACTATTGGTCTGGCTGTAACCATTACAAAACCACACCTACTATTGGTCTGGCTGTAACCATTACAAAACCACACCTACTATTGGTCTGGCTGTAACCATTACAAAACCACACCTACTATTGGTCTGGCTGTAACCGTTACAAAACCACACCTACTATTGGTCTGGCTGTAACCATTACAAAACCACACCTACTATTGGTCTGGCTGTAACCATTACAAAACCACACCTACTATTGGTCTGGCTGTAACCGTTACAAAACCACACCTACTATTGGTCTGGCTGTAACCATTACAAAACCACACCTACTATTGGTCTGGCTGTAACCGTTACAAAACCACACCTACTATTGGTCTGGCTGTAACCATTACAAAACCACACCTACTACTGGTCTGGCTGTAACCATTACAAAACCACACTTACTATTGGTCAGGCTGTAACCGTTACAGAACCACACCTACTATTGGTCTGGCTGTAACCGTTATAAAACCACACCTACTATTGGTCTGGCTGTAACCATTACAAAACCACACCTACTATTGGTCTGGCTGTAACCATTACAAAACCACACTTACTATTGGTCTGGCTGTAACCATTACAAAACCACACTTACTATTGGTCTGGCTGTAACCATTACAAAACCACACTTACTATTGGTCTGGCTGTAACCATTACAAAACCACACTTACTATTGGTCAGGCTGTAACCATTAGAAAACCACACTTACTATTGGTCAGGCTGTAACCATTACAAAACCACACCTACTATTGGTCTGGCTGTAACCGTTACAAAACCACACCTACTATTGGTCAGGCTGTAACCATTACAAAACCACACCTACTATTGGTCTGGCTGTAACCATTACAAAACCACACTTACTATTGGTCAGGCTGTAACCATTACAAAACCACACTTACTATTGGTCTGGCTGTAACCATTACAAAACCACACCTACTATTGGTCTGGCTGTAACCATTACAAAACCACGCCTACTATTGGTCTGGCTGTAACCATTATAAAACCACACCTACTATTGGTCTGGCTGTAACCATTACAAAACCACACCTACTATTGGTCTGGCTGTAACCATTATAAAACCACACCTACTATTGGTCTGTCTGTAACCATTACAAAACCACACCTACTATTGGTCTGGCTGTAACCATTACAAAACCACACCTACTATTGGTCTGGCTGTAACCATTACAAAACCACACCTACTATTGGTCAGGCTGTAACCGTTACAGAACCACACCTACTATTGTTCTGGTTGTAACCATTACAAAACCACACCTACTATTGGTCTGGCTGTAACCATTACAAAACCACACCTACTATTGGTCTGGCTGTAACCATTACAAAACCACACCTACTATTGGTCTGGCTGTAACCATTACAAAACCACACCTACTATTGGTCAGGCTGTAACCATTACAAAACCACACTTACTATTGGTCTGGCTGTAACCATTACAAAACCACACCTACTATTGGTCTGGCTGTAACCATTACAAAACCACACCTACTATTGGTCTGGCTGTAACCGTTACAAAACCACACCTACTATTGGTCTGGCTGTAACCATTACAAAACCACACCTACTATTGGTCTGGCTGTAACCATTACAAAACCACACCTACTATTGGTCAGGCTGTAACCGTTACAGAACCACACCTACTATTGTTCTGGTTGTAACCATTACAAAACCACACCTACTATTGGTCTGGCTGTAACCATTACAAAACCACACCTACTATTGGTCTGGCTGTAACCATTACAAAACCACACCTACTATTGGTCTGGCTGTAACCATTACAAAACCACACCTACTATTGGTCTGGCTGTAACCATTACAAAACCACACCTACTATTGGTCTGGCTGTAACCATTACAAAACCACACCTACTATTGGTCAGGCTGTAACCATTACAAAACCACACCTACTATTGGTCTGGCTGTAACCATTACAAAACCACACCTACTATTGGTCTGGCTGTAACCATTACAAAACCACACCTACTATTGGTCTGGCTGTAACCATTACAAAACCACACCTACTATTGGTCTGGCTGTAACCATTACAAAACCACACCTACTATTGGTCTGGCTGTAACCATTACAAAACCACACCTACTATTGGTCTGGCTGTAACCGTTACAAAACCACACCTACTATTGGTCTGGCTGTAACCATTACAAAACCACACCTACTATTGGTCTGGCTGTAACCATTATAAAACCACACCTACTACTGGTCTGGCTGTAACAATTATAAAACCACACCTACTATTGGTCTGGCTGTAACCATTACAAAACCACACCTACTATTGGTCTGGCTGTAACCGTTATAGAACCACACCTACTATTGGTCAGGCTGTAACCATTACAAAACCACACCTACTATTGGTCTGGCTGTAACCATTATAAAACCACACCTACTACTGGTCTGGCTGTAACAATTATAAAACCACACCTACTATTGGTCTGGCTGTAACCGTTATAGAACCACACCTACTACTGGTCAGGCTGTAACCATTATAAAACCACACCTACTATTGTTCTGGCTGTAACCATTACAGAACCACACCTACTATTGGTCTGGCTGTAACCATTACAGAACCACACCTACTATTGGTCTGGCTGTAACCGTTACAAAACCACACCTACTATTGGTCAGGCTGTAACCATTATAAAACCACACCTACTATTGGTCTGTCTGTAACCATTACAAAACCACACCTACTATTGGTCTGGCTGTAACCATTACAGAACCACACCTACTATTGGTCTGTCTGTAACCATTACAAAACCACACCTACTATTGGTCTGGCTGTAACCGTTACAGAACCACACCTACTATTGGTCTGGCTGTAACCATTACAAAACCACACCTACTATTGGTCTGGCTGTAACCATTACAGAACCACACCTACTATTGGTCTGGTTGTAACCATTACAAAACCACACCTACTACTGGTCTGGCTGTAACCATTACAAAACCACACCTACTATTGGTCTGGCTGTAACCATTACAGAACCACACCTACTATTGGTCTGGTTGTAACCATTACAAAACCACACCTACTACTGGTCTGGCTGTAACCATTACAAAACCACACCTACTATTGGTCAGGCTGTAACCATTACAGAACCACACCTACTATTGGTCTGGCTGTAACCATTACAAAACCACACCTACTACTGACCCTAACCCTATTGGTCTGGCTGTAACCATTACAGAACCACACCTACTATTGGTCTGGCTGTAACCATTACAGAACCACACCTACTATTGGTCTGGCTGTAACCGTGTCGTTAATCTCTTTTGGAACATATCTCTTTTTTTTCAAATCTTTTGAAAACTTTAAAAAATTATAACACTTTTTAATACAATGCAATTCTAAAGACTAGAGTATTGACTTGGATTGCTAAATTATATTACACACCCAAACATATATATAATGATAACCAAATGTAACCTATTAATAGCTGAATATAGAAGGAAAGCACGTCGACCTATAGGCCTATGACCCCAACGCATTTAAGAACTACACCATGTCCGGGCCAGTTGTAATTTCTATTTTATTTTTTATTTCACCTTTATTTAACCAGGTAGGCTAGTTGAGAACAAGTTCTCATTTACAACTGTGACCTGGCCAAGATAAAGCGTAGCAATTCGACACATACAACAACACAGTCAATACAATACAGTCAATAATACAGTAGAACAAAAGAAAACAAAAAGTCTATATTCAGTGAGTGAAAATGAGGTAAGTTAAGGAAATAAATAGGCCATGGTGGCGAAGTAATTACAATATAGCAATTAAACACTGGAATGGTAGATCGACAGAAGATGAATGTGCAAGTAGAGATACTGGGGAGCAAAGGAGAAAAATAAATACATACTGTATGGGGATGAGGTAGGTAGATAGATGGGCTGTTTACAGATGGGCTATGTACAGGTGCAGTGATCTGTAAACTGCTCTGACAGCTGGTGAGGGCCAGTAGATTTTTGGCCAAGAAGTTATCGTTGGACCGTGGCGTGTTTCATATGCAGAGTGGAAGCTATTTACTGTGCTTTGATGAACGAACAGCAAGCTGGACTAGTTTATAAAAAAAAGGTGTTGAACTACCTGAATAAAGTCGATATCATAATTCCTTACCATTCTTTAAATCACACATCGGACTTATATATCCACGGTATCGCATCGAGTCAATTTAACGATCTTGTTTGTATTTCCGATATGAAGTCCATCAGTACTTGCCAGACAGTGATGTTAGTAACTTGGGTAAGACAGCTGTTCATTTGGCTACCTCATTTGCATATGGGTAGGCCTTTTTTGGCGATTATCTGCAGATACAGTGCCTTGCGAAAGTATTCGGCCCCCTTGAACTTTGCAACCTTTTGCCACATTTCAGGCTTCAAACATAAAGATATAAAACTGTATTTTTTTGTGAAGAATCAACAACAAGTGGGACACAATCATGAAGTGGAACGACATTTATTGGATATTTCAAACTACAACAACAAATCAAAAACTGAAAAATTGGGCTTGCAAAATTATTCAGCCCCCTTAAGTTAATACTTTGTAGCGCCACCTTTTGCTGCGATTACAGCTGCAAGTCGCTTGGGGTATGTCTCTATCAGTTTTGCACATCGAGAGACATTTTTTCCCATTCCTCCTTGCAAAACAGCTCGAGCTCAGTGAGGTTGGATGGAGAGCATTTGTGAACAGCAGTTTTCAGTTCTTTCCACAGATTCTCGATTGGATTCAGGTCTGGACTTCGACTTGGCCATTCTAACATGTTTAACACCTGCTTCATTCATCTATTCTACCCTGCCTTTCTAATGTCTTTGAAAGCCAAGTTAACAAACAGATTCACGACCACTTCGAATCCCACCGTACCTTCTCCGCTATACAATTGTCATGTCTTTGGCTATGCCGGATTAATTGCTAAAACATGCTATTCTATAAAATAATTTATCCGTAATTAATATCACCTGATTGAGCTAATCATGTAAATGTAATTGACTAGAGAGTCGGGCACCACAAATTAATATTTATAGAGCTGTTATCTTCCGAATAAACTCTTAAAGAACTAGTAATTATTTTACATCCATAGCAGTCAACATTAATCTTCATCTTACTTCAGTCTCATAATCTGTAAATTGTAAATTCTTGGTTATCTGCAAGATCCCTGGCTAACAACTTGAATCAGCAATACAAAATTGGGTTTAATTATTTATTTACTAAATACCTAACTAATCACACAGAATTCACAAACACAAAGAACGAATTATCCCTGGATAATTCTTTACGTCATAGGAAAACGTCCCTAGCGGGTGGATCAGATGTGACAGCTTGTTACACAAAGGAAAAGGGGCTGGGTTGAGTGAAAGAGCGGGAAGACTAAGGGACAAAGGGAGAAGCTGTGCTATCGTAAATACAGTATCTTATGCATTCTAAATTACCGCCCATTTAGAAAAGGAAAATGCAATAAACATTTACTCTGAGCTGCGCTTCAGTAGGTTGGTGGTAGATGGAAGACCGTGTTGCCAAACCGAGTCCTCTGTCCTTTGAAGAATGTCTCTGGTGGTCACTTGGATAAGTTGTAGTAACGTTATTGTGTGGTAGATGGGATACTCTGTCTGTTCCTTCCTAACCTGCATTTGCAGCTGCGGTCGCTAACTCAACGGCTAGGAGGTATCACTTCTGTAGTGAATAAGAGTTCAAAGTTCATAACATTCGCAACCAAAGCTCATGCTGATGTTGGCTTCATTCTGTAGTTTTATCTGAACCATTCTGACATAGGATCGTCATCCTACCTCATTGGAACAGGAAGTTATGTTGTCATCAAGGCTTTATATAGGAAGGGAGAAAAGGGGTATGTGTCATAGTTTACAACCTCTGTCTCTTCACGTGGGCGGGCCACTGAGTGAGCAGCCCTACCTTATGAAAACCCACATTTCACATTTTAGAAGCTAAAATCACATTTCATCCCATCACAAATAATTTCATATTCAAACATTTAAATTGAACAATTCCATGTGAATCTGATAACTCTGATGTGTAGACTTTCCACTGTAGAGTTTATGTCATCTTATCATTGATGAGAATGTCTCAGATGACAACCAAACTGACATCATATTCATTAAGTACCACTGCATATGTTCAATTGGTTGGATTACCAGAATATAGTTAATTTCCCCCCACCTTCTGATGTTCCCAGAATCTCTATGTTAACCAGGTTTTTTCTTAAAGTAACCTCAGTAGGTTAGAGAAGGGAAAAGGGGGGAAGAGGTATTTATGACTGTCATAAACCTACCCCCCAGGCCAACGTCATGACACAATCTAGCTCCAGAGCTGGTCATGGGTGCACCTCAGCTATGCTCAAGGTCCTAAACGACATCATAACCGCCATCGATAAGAGACATTACTATGCAGCCATATTCATCGACCTGGCTAAGGCTTTCGACTCTGTCAATCACAACATTCTTATTGGCAGACTCTACAGCCTTGGTTTCTCAAATGATTGCCTCGCTTGGTTCACCAACTACTTCTCTGATAGAGTTCAGTGTGTCAAATCGGATGGCCTATTTATTGCCTTACCTCCATAATCCATAAAAATGTTTTTTTAAATACCTCGATTGGAGTAGTCAACTTCTACTTTCTGTGTGGCAAAAAGTCCATGTTTAACACCTCTAGGTCTCTTGGAGTAGTCAACTTCTACTTTCTGTGTGGCAAAAAGTCCATGTTTGACACCTCATTCTTCAATCATAACAATATTTTAGGTAGCTGAGAAAATGCCTCTTAAAAAAAAGGAAGCTTGAAGCCTTTGAAGTCAAAATATAGTTTTTCCTGTGTTTTATATCATATTGTAAAACAGACTGATGAAACTAACACTAAGAGTGCGTTACATTTGTTTTCATTAAGTGTTCTTTCCTAATAGTTGCTGGTTTAAAATACAATCTAGCATTAGAATGTACCAGAGAAAATAAAGCTTGTTCTGCAAAAATGTCTTAACACCCGGGGAACCTGGCTGCTCCATGTGCTCGTGGAAAATACTGCTTCAAGGCAGCTCACTCAACTGACTGCTTTCCTCTGCCAAAGCTGACTTTCTCTCCTCTGCTCTCCTCCTCCTAGATAATCTATCCGCTGCCTTCCACACCGTGAACCATCAGATCCTCCTCACAACCCTCTCAGGGCTGGTCGTCTCAGGCTCTATCAGATCCTCCTCACCACCCTCTCAGGGCTGGTCGTCTCAGGCTCTATCAGATCCTCCTCACAACCCTCTCAGGGCTGGTCGTCTCAGGCTCTATCAGATCCTCCTCTCCACCCTCTCAGGGCTGGCTGTCTCAGGCTCTATCAGATCCTCCTCTTCACCCTCTCAGGGCTGGTCGTCTCAGGCTCTATCAGATCCTCCTCTCCACCCTCTCAGGGCTGGTCGTCTCAGGCTCTATCAGATCCTCCTCACCACCCTCTCAGGGCTGGCTGTCTCAGGCTCTATCAGATCCTCCTCTCCACCCTCTCAGGGCTGGTCGTCTCAGGCTCTATCAGATCCTCCTCTCCACCCTCTCAGGGCTGGTCGTCTCAGGCTCTATCAGATCCTCCTCTCCACCCTCTCAGGGCTGGGTGTCTCAGGCTCTCCACACTACTGGACTGCATCCTACCTGGCAGGATCTGTGTCTGCACTACTGGTGTCCTCCAGGGCTCGGTTCTGGGCCCTCTCCTGTTCTTCCTTTACACCAAGTTATTCGGCTCCTCACATGGTCTGTCATTGCTATGCAGGATGACACTGGACTGCTTTTCTGCGTCCTCCCTTCTGACACGGCATCTCGTGGACAGCTTGGATGTCGGCCCACCACATCAAGCTCAACCTCAACAAGACGGAGCTGCTCTTCCTATCTGTGAATGCCTGCCAGCAAGACCTCTCCAAGACCTCTCCATCACGGTTGACAACTCTGGGAGGGGGACAGAGTGCAATGAACCTTGGCGCGACCCTGGACAACACCCTGTAATCCTCTGCAAACATCAAAGCAGTGACGTGCTCCTGCAGGTCCAGGCTCTTCATTGAAATCATACTAGTTTCAGATATAATAGAATGTGATTGTTAAACAAAAGGTTATTTCACTTGCCCAGCTGTCCACCTCCTTGACAATTCCTCGCCAGAAGATGCGTAGGTTGATTTTGGCAAATCATGCGCTTCACTCCGAAATGTGCAGCATGCATCTCTGTCAGCACGACTTCCTTCTCCTCCTTAGTAAGAATCACCCTCGTGTGTTGTTGGCCATCCTTCCCCCATAGGTAAAATATGATTGCCTAACAAGTTGGAAGAGAAGAGTTGTTAAAAAGTCTAAGTACATTTGCACTTCTGATTTTCTCTCTGTTTCTCTCTCTCCGTCTGTCTTCCACCCAGTGGGTGGGGGGCGGTGGAAGTGAGAGAGGGAGAGAGAGGTGGGAAGAGAGACTGTAGACACCTTAGAGACTGTCACATCTGTCTAGCGAAGACATCCATTTGATGTAGTCAGTAGGTAGTCACCATCAAAAACACCGTCCTTGGTGAGCAATTCTCAGGTAATAAGTCTGCACGGACTGAGCGAGCGCTTCTGAGGTGAAATAGAACTAGAACTTCCCACACCAGGTCAAATAGAGCCAAGCAACCAGAGGTCAAATAGAGCCAAGCAACCAGAGGTCAAATAGAGCCAAGCAACCAGCATAGCAACTGACGCTTTGGTTCATTACATAATCCGGTCAGAATGTTGCAAGTTCTAGCCAAGGCCCTAGCAACAGAATTTAGAACTCAGCGAATCCCATTGTGACGTAGAGGGGGACACTATTTGGCATGACAGACCCTAGCATTGGAATGTACCAGAGACCACCAAAAATAAAGCTGGTTTAAATGAATAAATTAATAAAACAAAAACGTTTACCCTGACTTGGAAGAGTTCCAGTGTTGGATAGCCAGCTAGCTAACATAGCATCCCTCTCTGTTGGATAGCCGCAGCCAGCTAGCTAACATAGCATCCCTCTCTGTTGGATAGCCGCAGCCAGCTAGCTAACATAGCATCCCTCTTTGTTGGATAGCCGTAGCCAGCTAGCTGACATAGCATCCCTCTCTGTTGGATAGCCATAGCCAGCTAGCTAACATAGCATCCCTCTCTGTTGGATAGCCATAGCCAGCTAGCTAACATAGCATCCCTCTCTGTTGTATAGCCTTAGCCAGTTAGCTAACATGGCATCCCTCTCTGTTTGAGCCTGGTGTTTGAGTAGGCTAATCTAACTAGCTGCATTTGACTTCAGCTAAGTAAGAAAATAACTATATAGCTATCTTTTTCTCTCTCTCTCTCTCTTGCTTCTTCTTCATTTTTTAAACAAACTAATTGGGTTCAAAACTGTTCAACTATTGTCTTTCTCTTTCTTTGAGTCAATTAATCCCCACACTTTATGCACTGCAGTGCTAGCTAGCTGTAGTTTATGCTTTCAGTTCTGATCCTTTGATTGGGTGGACAACATGTCAGTTTATGCTGTGAAAGCTCTGATAGGTTGGAGGACGTTCTCCAGAAGTTTTCATAATTACTGTGTAAGTCTATGGAAGGGGGCGAGAACCATGAGCCTCCTAGGTTTTGTATTGAAGTCAATGTACCCAGAGGAGGATGGAAACTAGCTGTCCTCCTGCTAAACGATGGTGCTGTTGAGGCTACTGTAGACCTTCATTGCAAAATAGTGTTTTAATGAATTATCTGTTGATGTGAATCTATTTAGTTATAGTTTCATCTAAAAAGGAAAACATTTGTATTTTAATGAAATTCACTGAGGAGGATGGTTCTCCCTTTCCTCCTCTGAGGAACCTCCAGAGCAGGGGACAAGCTGCCTGCCCCCCAGGACATCTACAGCACCCGATGTCACAGTAAACGAAGAAGATATGAATATAATGATAATAATCATATCATAATGATATGAAGATAATCATCTAGAAGAAGGAGACAGTAAAGGTGCATCAAAGCTGGGACCGAGAGACTAAGAAACAGCTTCTATCTCCAGGCCATCAGACTGATAAACAGTCACCACTAGCTGGCCTCTGCCCAGTACCCTGCCCTGAACCTTAGTCACTGTTTCTTACCGGCTACCACCCGGTTACTCAACCCTGCACCGTAGAGACTGCTGCCCTATGTACATAGTCATTGAACACTGGCCACTTTAATACATTTTACATACATAATATGTATTTTAAACGAAAATGTAAATGCAACATGGAACAGTTTCAAATATTTTACTGAGTTACTGTACAGTTCATATGAGGAAATCAGTCAATTTAAATAAATAAATTAGGCACGAATCTATGGATTTTCACATGACTGGGAATACAGATATGAATCTGTTGGTCACAGATACCTTAAACAAAAATAAGGTAGGGGCGTGGATCATAAAACCAGTCAGTATCTGGTGTGACCACCATATGCCTCACGCAGCGCAACACATCTCCTTCACATAGAGTTGATCAGGCTGTTGATTGTGGCCTGTGGAATGTTGTCCCACTCCTCTTCAATGGCTGTGCGAAGTTGCTGGATATTGGTGGGAATTGGGACACGGTGTCTTTCACGTCAATCCAGAGCATCCCAAACATGCTCGCCAACACAACTCCATACAGTGGTGTAGTGGTGCCTGAAGAAGTGGGCTAATTTTGCCAATATATTCCCAAACGGCCCGCCCTATGAGAAACATACCTTCTGTACTTTTCAGTAGGCCAATAGTAGGTCTACTATTGAAACAGATGAGACAGATATTCAGAGGTTTCAGTTTTTACCAAACGGTGTTCAGGTTTTTCATTCTCAAAGACAAACTTTTTTTAATCAGAAAAATAACAAAATAGTATGTTCTAAAACCAGAACAATGCTTAAACCACATCAGGAAACTTTTAATGTCTGGGAACAATCTAGGAAATGTAAAGTTCCCCTTTAATTCAACTGTACAGCCACCCAGCACTGTTGTTTGGTTAGCGGTGTATCTGTAGTACAGCCACCTAACACTGTTGTTTGGTTAGCAGTGTTTCTGTAGTACAGCCACCTAACAGTGTTGTTTGGTTAGCAGTGTTTCTGTAGTACAGCCACCTAGCACTGTTGTTTGGTTAGCAGTGTTTCTGTAGTACAGCCACCTAGCACTGTTGTTTGGTTAGCAGTGTTTCTGTAGTACAGCCACCTAGCACTGTTGTTTGGTTAGCAGTGTTTCTGTAGTACAGCCACCTAACACTGTTGTTTGGTTAGCGGTGTATCTGTAGTATAGCCACCTAGCACTGTTGTTTGGCTAGTGGTGTTTCTGTAGTACAGCCACCTAACAGTGTTGTTTGGTTAGCAGTGTTTCTGTAGTACAGCCACCTAGCACTGTTGTTTGGCCTAGCTCAGACCCTGTTGCTAGGGGAAACCCTGTTCTGAACACGGCCTAGCTCAGACCCTGTTGCTAGGGGAAACCCTGGTCTGATCACGGCCTAGCTCAGACCCTGTTGCTAGGGGAAACCCTGGTCTGAACACGGCTTAGCTCAGACCCTGTTGCTAGGGGAAACCCTGGTCTGAACACGGCCTAACTCAGACCCTGTTGCTAGGGGAAACACTGATGTGAGCACAGCCTAACTCAGACCCTGTTGCTAGGGGAAACACTGATGTGAACATGGCCAAAGCTCAGACCCTGTTGCTGGGGGCAACATTGGTCTGAACACAGCCTAACTCAGACCCTGTTGCTGGGGGAAACATTGGTCTGAACACAGCCTAGCTCAGACCTTGTTGCTAGGGGAAACACTGATGTGAACACGGCCAAAGCTCAGACCCTGTTGCTAGGGGAAACACTGATGTGAGCACGGCCTAGCTCAGACCCTGTTGCTAGGGGAAACACTGATGTGAACACGGCCTAGCTCAGACCCTGTTGCTCGGGGAAACAATGATGTGAACACGGCCTAACTCAGACCCTATTACTAGGGGAAACATTGGTCTGAATACAGCCTAGCTCAGATCCTGTTGCCAGGGGAAACATTGGTCTGAACACAGCCTAGCTCAGACCCTGTGCTAGGGGAAACATTGGTCTGAACACAGCCTAGCTCAGACCCTGTTGCTAGTGGAAACACTGATGTGAACATGGCCAAAGCTCAGACCCTGTTGCTAGGGGAAACATTGGTCTGAACACAGCCTAGCTCAGACCCTGTTGCTAGGGGAAACAGTGATGTGAACACGGCCAAAGCTCAGACCCTGTTGCTAGGGGAAACATTGGTCTGAACACAGCCTAGCTCAGACCCTGTTGCTAGGGGAAACAGTGATGTGAACACGGCCAAAGCTCAGACCCTGTTGCTAGGGGAAACACTGATGTGAACACGGCCTAGCTCAGACCCTGTTGCTAGGGGAAACACTGATATGAACACGGCCAAAGCTCAGACCCTGTTGCTAGGGGAAACATTGGTCTGAACACAGCCCCTGAGGTCTTAGTGATGGTTCTGTTTTAATAACGGTTGTCGTGGTTGCGTATGTAAATATATTAGTATCTGGTGTTTGCCAGATTTGTTGACCAGGAAATTACCTGAGCCACCGTCATACACACACACACGCACACTCACACGCACACACACACACTAATGTAACAACATTGTAACAACATTAGTTAAAGGAACTAAAACCAATACAAAAAATGTCTGCTGGTTTCTCCCTTCACTGAAGACCTAGACAACCAGGTGAGTGGAGTTCCTAACTAATCAATGAAAACCTAGACAACCAGGTGAGTGGAGTTCCTAACTAATCAATGAAAACCTAGACAACCAGGTGCCGAAATCTGTCTGTTTAAGCTAGGGTCTTGTGTCTTTGCATGGAATGCGTCTCAGTCCACCACATACGCAGATATCACCCTTCCGTATCTGAAGTGAAAGGTCAGAGCTAGAGTAGAGGTCTGTCAGACCATGAGACATCTAAGGTGAAAGGTCAAAGCTAGAGCAGGTGTTTGTCAGACCATGAGACATCTGAGGTGAAAGGTCAGAGCTAGAGCAGGGGTTGTCAGACCATGAGACATCCCGAAAATCGGTCTTCTCACAGAAAATGCCTGTACGGTTTGGCCTACAAATTATTATGATCCCTCTCAGGAACAGACGAGCCTCTCAGGAACAGACGAGCCTCTCAGGAACAGACGAGCCTCTCAGGAACAGACGAGCCTCTCAGGAACAGACGAGCCTCTCAGTAATAGCAGTAAGGACTATCTGTTATTCAATGTGTGTCTATGGGCTAATAGCAGTAAGGACTATCTGTTATTCAATGTGTTTCTATTGGCTGATAGCAGTAAGGACTATCTGTTATTCAATGTGTTTCTATTGGCTAATAGCAGTAAGGACTATCTGTTATTCAATGTGTTTCTATAGGCTAATAGCAGTAAGGACAATGTGTTTCTATTGGCTAATAGCAGTAATGACTATCTGTTATTCAATGTGTTTCTATTGGCTAATAGCAGTAATGCCAAATAACTCCACCTTTCCTCACCTCACCTTTGTTTCAAGAACTGCAACGCTGCTGGGTTTTCCAGGCTCAACAGTTTGCCGTGTGTATCAAGAATGGTCCACCACCCAAAAGGACATCCAGCCAACTTGACAACTGTGGGAATAATTGGAGTCAACATGGGTCAGCATCCCTGTGGTACACTTTCAACACCTTGTAGAGTCCATACCCCGACGAATTGGGGCTGTTCTGAGGGGAAAAGAGGTTATATTATATTCATTAAATTATTAATATCATATTTGAGAACTAACAATCAATTAAATAAAAGCTAGAACATCAGGGAGAATTGAAAATTCCCAAAACAATTTAGTAGTTTAGAAGAATGTTTTCATTGTTTGAGCAAAAGAACACAGTTAAGATTAGCCTACCATGACAGATAGAGTCTGGAGGCCTCATAGTGAATACATTAGCCTACCATGACAGATAGAGTCTGGAGGCCTCATAGTGAATACATTAGCCTACCATGACAGATAGAGTCTGGAGGCCTCATAGTGAATACACCCCAGTTAGAGACTAGAGGCCTTATAGTGAATACACCCCAGTTAGAGTCTGGAGGCCTCATAGTGAATACACCCCAGATTAGAGGCCTCATAGTGAATACATCCCAGTTAGAGTCTGGAGGCCTCATAGTGAATACACACCAGTTAGAGTCTGGAGGCCTCATAGTGAATACACCCCAGATTAGAGGCCTCATAGTGAATACATCCCAGTTAGAGTCTGGAGGCCTCATAGTGAATACACCCCAGATTAGAGAATAGAGGCCTCATAGTGAATACACCCCAGTTAGAGTCTAGAGGCCTCATAGTGAATACACCCCAGTTAGAGTCTAGAGGCCTCATAGTGATTACACCCCAGTTAGAGACTAGAGGCCTCATAGTGAATACACCCCAGTTAGAGTCTAGAGGCCTCATAGTGAATACACCCCAGATAGAGTCTGGAGGCCTCATAGTGAATACACCCCAGATAGAGACTAGAGGCCTCATAGTGAATACACCCCAGTTAGAGAGGCCTCATAGTGAATACACCCAGTTAGAGACTAGAGGCCTCATAGTGAATACACCCCAGATAGAGACTAGAGGCCTCATAGTGAATACACCCCAGTTAGAGTCTAGAGGCCTCATAGTGAATACACCCCAGATATAGAGGCCTCATAGTGAATACACCCCAGTTAGAGACTAGAGGCCTCATAGTGAATACACCCCAGATATAGAGGCCTCATAGTGAATACACCCCAGTTAGAGACTAGAGGCCTCATAGTGAATACACCCCAGTTAGAGTCTAGAGGCCTCATAGTGAATACACCCCAGATTAGAGGCCTCATAGTGAATACACCCCAGATAGAGACTAGAGGCCTCATAGTGAATACACCCCAGTTAGACACTAGAGGCCTCATAGTGAATACATCCCAGTTAGAGTCTGGAGGCCTCATAGTGAATACACCCCAGATTAGAGAATAGAGGCCTCATAGTGAATACACCCCAGTTAGAGTCTAGAGGCCTCATAGTGAATACACCCCAGTTAGAGTCTAGAGGCCTCATAGTGATTACACCCCAGTTAGAGACTAGAGGCCTCATAGTGAATACACCGCAGTTAGAGTCTAGAGGCCTCATAGTGAATACACCCCAGATAGAGTCTGGAGGCCTCATAGTGAATACACCCCAGATAGAGACTAGAGGCCTCATAGTGAATACACCCCAGTTAGAGAGGCCTCATAGTGAATACACCCCAGTTAGAGACTAGAGGCCTCATAGTGAATACACCCCAGTTAGAGACTAGAGGCCTCATAGTGAATACACCCCAGTTATAGAGGCCTCATAGTGAATACACCCCAGTTAGAGACTAGAGGCCTCATAGTGAATACACCCCAGTTAGAGACTAGAGGCCTCATAGTGAATACACCCCAGATATAGAGGCCTCATAGTGAATACACCCCAGATATAGAGGCCTCATAGTGAATACACCCCAGTTAGAGACTAGAGGCCTCATAGTGAATACACCCCAGATATAGAGGCCTCATAGTGATTACACCCCAGATATAGACTAGAGGCCTCATAGTGAATACACCCCAGATATAGACTAGAGGCCTCATAGTGAATACACCCCAGATATAGAGGCCTCATAGTGAATGCACCCCAGTTAGAGACTAGAGGCCTCATAGTGAATACACCCCAGTTAGAGACTAGAGGCCTCATAGTGAATACACCCCAGATAGAGACTAGAGGCCTCATAGTGAATACACCCCAGTTAGAGACTAGAGGCCTCATAGTGAATACACCCCAGATAGATATTAGAGGCCTCATAGTGAATACACCCCAGATAGAGACTAGAGGCCTCATAGTGAATACACCCCAGTTAGAGACTAGAGGCCTCATAGTGAATACACCCCAGATATAGAGGCCTCATAGTGATTACACCCCAGTTAGAGATTAGAGGCCTCATAGTGAATACACCCCAGATATAGAGGCCTCATAGTGAATACACCCCAGATAGAGACTAGAGGCCTCATAGTGAATACACCCCAGTTAGAGACTAGAGGCCTCATAGTGAATACACCCCAGATAGAGACTAGAGGCCTCATAGTGAATACACCCCAGATAGAGACTAGAGGCCTCATAGTGAATACACCCCAGTTAGAGACTAGAGGCCTCATAGTGAATACACCCCATATAGAGACTAGAGGCCTCATAGTGAATACACCCCAGTTAGAGTCTAGGGCCTCATAGTGAATACACCCCAGTTAGAGACTAGAGGCCTCATAGTGAATACACCCCAGATAGAGACTAGAGGCCTCATAGTGAATACACCCCAGATTAGAGGCCTCATAGTGAATACACCCCAGTTAGAGACTAGAGGCCTCATAGTGAATACACCCCAGATTAGAGGCCTCATAGTGAATACACCCCAGTTAGAGACTAGAGGCCTCATAGTGAATACACCAAAGATTAGAGGCCTCATAGTGAATACACCCCAGATTAGAGGCCTCATAGTGAATACACCCCAGTTAGAGACTAGAGGCCTCATAGTGAATACACCCCAGATTAGAGGCCTCATAGTGAATACACCCCAGTTAGAGACTAGAGGCCTCATAGTGAATACACCCCAGTTAGAGACTAGAGGCCTCATAGTGAATACACCCCAGTTAGAGACTAGAGGCCTCATAGTGAATACACCCCAGTTAGAGACTAGAGGCCTCATAGTGAATACACCCCAGTTAGAGACTAGAGGCCTCATAGTGAATACACCCCAGTTAGAGCCTAGAGGCCTCATAGTGAATACACCCCAGTTATAGAATCTAGAGGCCTCATAGTGAATACACCCCAGTTATAGAGTCTGGAGGCCTCATAGTGAATACACCCCAGATATAGAGGCCTCATAGTGAATACACCCCAGTTAGAGACTAGAGACCTCATAGTGAATACACCCCAGATAGAGACTAGAGGCCTCATAGTGAATACACCCCAGTTAGAGTCTAGAGGCCTCATAGTGAATACACCCCAGTTAGAGACTAGAGGCCTCATAGTGAATACACCCCAGTTAGAGACTAGAGGCCTCATAGTGAATACACCCCAGTTAGAGTCTAGAGGCCTCATAGTGAATACACCCCAGTTTAGAGGCCTCATAGTGAATACATCCCAGTTAGAGACTAGAGGCCTCATAGTAAATACACCCCAGTTAGAGTCTAGAGGCCTCATAGTGAATACATCCCAATTATAGAGTCTAGGGCCTCATAGTGAATACATCCCAGTTAGAGTCTAGAGGCCTCATAGTGAATACATCCCAGTTAGAGTCTAGAGGCCTCATAGTGAATACACCCCAATTATAGAGTCTAGGGCCTCATAGTGAATACACCCCAGTTAGAGCCTAGAGGCCTCATAGTGAATACACCCCAGATTAGAGGCCTCATAGTGAATACATCCCGGTTAGAGTCTGGAGGCCTCATAGTGAATACACCCCAGTTAGAGACTAGAGGCCTCATAGTGAATACACCCCAGATTAGAGGCCTCATAGTGAATACATCCCAGTTAGAGTCTGGAGGCCTCATAGTGAATACACCCCAGATTAGAGGCCTCATAGTGAATACATCCCAGTTAGAGTCTGGAGGCCTCATAGTGAATACACCCCAGATAGAGTCTAGAGGCCTCATAGTGAATACACCCCAGTTAGAGACTAGAGGCCTCATAGTGAATACACCCCAGTTAGAGACTAGAGGCCTCATAGTGAATACACCCCAGTTAGAGACTAGAGGCCTCATAGTGAATACACCCCAGTTAGAGTCTAGAGGCCTCATAGTGAATACACCCCAGATATAGAGGCCTCATAGTGAATACACCCCAGTTAGAGACTAGAGGCCTCATAGTGAATACACCCCAGATATAGAGGCCTCATAGTGAATACACCCCAGTTAGAGACTAGAGGCCTCATAGTGAATACACCCCAGTTAGAGTCTAGAGGCCTCATAGTGAATACACCCCAGATAGAGACTAGAGGCCTCATAGTGAATACACCCCAGTTATAGAGTCTAGAGGCCTCATAGTGAATACACCCCAGTTATAGAGTCTGGAGGCCTCATAGTGAATACATCCAAGTTAGAGACTAGAGGCCTCATAGTGAATACACCCCAGTTAGAGACTAGAGGCCTCATAGTGAATACACCCCAGATTAGAGGCCTCATAGTGAATACACCCCAGATAGAGACTAGAGGCCTCATAGTGAATACACCCCAGTTAGACACTAGAGGCCTCATAGTGAATACACCCCAGTTAGAGACTAGAGGCCTCATAGTGAATACACCCCAGATTAGAGGCCTCATAGTGAATACACCCCAGATAGAGACTAGAGGCCTCATAGTGAATACACCCCAGATAGAGACTAGAGGCCTCATAGTGAATACACCCCAATTATAGAGTCTAGAGGCCTCATAGTGAATACATCCAAGTTAGAGACTAGAGGCCTCATAGTGAATACACCCCAGATTAGAGGCCTCATAGTGAATACACCCCAGATAGAGCCTAGAGGCCTCATAGTGAATACACCCCAGTTAGACACTAGAGGCCTCATAGTGAATACACCCCAGTTAGAGACTAGAGGCCTCATAGTGAATACACCCCAGATTAAAGGCCTCATAGTGAATACACCCCAGATAGAGACTAGAGGCCTCATAGTGAATACACCCCAGATAGAGACTAGAGGCCTCATAGTGAATACACCTCAGTTAGAGACTAGAGGCCTCATAGTGAATACACCCCAGATTAGAGGCCTCATAGTGAATACACCCCAGATAGAGACTAGAGGCCTCATAGTGAATACACCCCAGTTAGAGACTAGAGGCCTCATAGTGAATACACCCCAGATATAGAGGCCTCATAGTGAATACACCCCAGATATAGAGGCCTCATAGTGAATACACCCCAGTTAGAGACTAGAGGCCTCATAGTGAATACACCCCAGATATAGAGGCCTCATAGTGATTACACCCCAGATATAGACTAGAGGCCTCATAGTGAATACACCCCAGATATAGACTAGAGGCCTCATAGTGAATACACCCCAGATATAGAGGCCTCATAGTGAATGCACCCCAGTTAGAGACTAGAGGCCTCATAGTGAATACACCCCAGTTAGAGACTAGAGGCCTCATAGTGAATACACCCCAGATAGAGACTAGAGGCCTCATAGTGAATACACCCCAGTTAGAGACTAGAGGCCTCATAGTGAATACACCCCAGATAGAGATTAGAGGCCTCATAGTGAATACACCCCAGATAGAGACTAGAGGCCTCATAGTGAATACACCCCAGTTAGAGGCTAGAGGCCTCATAGTGAATACACCCCAGATATAGAGGCCTCATAGTGATTACACCCCAGTTAGAGATTAGAGGCCTCATAGTGAATACACCCCAGATATAGAGGCCTCATAGTGAATACACCCCAGATAGAGACTAGAGGCCTCATAGTGAATACACCCCAGTTAGAGACTAGAGGCCTCATAGTGAATACACCCCAGATAGAGACTAGAGGCCTCATAGTGAATACACCCCAGATAGAGACTAGAGGCCTCATAGTGAATACATCCCAGTTAGAGAGTCTGGAGGCCTCATAGTGAATACACCCCATATAGAGACTAGAGGCCTCATAGTGAATACACCCCAGTTAGAGTCTAGGGCCTCATAGTGAATACACCCCAGTTAGAGACTAGAGGCCTCATAGTGAATATACCCCAGTTAGAGACTAGAGGCCTCATAGTGAATACACCCCAGTTAGAGCCTAGAGGCCTCATAGTGAATACACCCCAGTTATAGAATCTAGAGGCCTCATAGTGAATACACCCCAGTTATAGAGTCTGGAGGCCTCATAGTGAATACACCCCAGATATAGAGGCCTCATAGTGAATACACCCCAGTTAGAGACTAGAGGCCTCATAGTGAATACACCCCAGATAGAGACTAGAGGCCTCATAGTGAATACACCCCAGATAGAGACTAGAGGCCTCATAGTGAATACACCCCAATTATAGAGTCTAGAGGCCTCATAGTGAATACATCCAAGTTAGAGACTAGAGGCCTCATAGTGAATACACCCCAGATTAGAGGCCTCATAGTGAATACACCCCAGTTAGAGACTAGAGGCCTCATAGTGAATACACCCCAGTTAGAGACTAGAGGCCTCATAGTGAATACACCCCAGTTATAGAATCTAGAGGCCTCATAGTGAATACACCCCAGTTATAGAGTCTGGAGGCCTCATAGTGAATACACCCCAGATATAGAGGCCTCATAGTGAATACACCCCAGTTAGAGACTAGAGGCCTCATAGTGAATACACCCCAGATAGAGACTAGAGGCCTCGTAGTGAATACACCCCAGTTAGAGTCTAGAGGCCTCATAGTGAATACACCCCAGTTAGAGACTAGAGGCCTCATAGTGAATACACCCCAGTTAGAGACTAGAGGCCTCATAGTGAATACACCCCAGTTAGAGTCTAGAGGCCTCATAGTGAATACACCCCAGTTTAGAGGCCTCATAGTGAATACATCCCAGTTAGAGACTAGAGGCCTCATAGTAAATACACCCCAGTTAGAGTCTAGAGGCCTCATAGTGAATACATCCCAATTATAGAGTCTAGGGCCTCATAGTGAATACATCCCAGTTAGAGTCTAGAGGCCTCATAGTGAATACATCCCAGTTAGAGTCTAGAGGCCTCATAGTGAATACACCCCAGTTAGAGTCTAGAGGCCTCATAGTGAATACACCCCAATTATAGAGTCTAGGGCCTCATAGTGAATACACCCCAGTTAGAGCCTAGAGGCCTCATAGTGAATACACCCCAGATTAGAGGCCTCATAGTGAATACATCCCAGTTAGAGTCTGGAGGCCTCATAGTGAATACACCCCAGTTAGAGACTAGAGGCCTCATAGTGAATACACCCCAGATTAGAGGCCTCATAGTGAATACATCCCAGTTATAGTCTGGAGGCCTCATAGTGAATACACCCCAGATTAGAGGCCTCATAGTGAATACATCCCAGTTAGAGTCTGGAGGCCTCATAGTGAATACACCCCAGATAGAGTCTAGAGGCCTCATAGTGAATACACCCCAGTTAGAGTCTAGAGGCCTCATAGTGAATACATCCAAGTTAGAGACTAGAGGCCTCATAGTGAATACACCCCAGATTAGAGGCCTCATAGTGAATACACCCCAGTTAGAGACTAGAGGCCTCATAGTGAATACACCCCAGTTAGAGACTAGAGGCCTCATAGTGAATACACCCCAGTTATAGAATCTAGAGGCCTCATAGTGAATACACCCCAGTTATAGAGTCTGGAGGCCTCATAGTGATTACACCCCAGATATAGAGGCCTCATAGTGAATACACCCCAGTTAGAGACTAGAGGCCTCATAGTGAATACACCCCAGATAGAGACTAGAGGCCTCATAGTGAATACACCCCAGTTAGAGTCTAGAGGCCTCATAGTGAATACACCCCAGTTAGAGACTAGAGGCCTCATAGTGAATACACCCCAGTTAGAGACTAGAGGCCTCATAGTGAATACACCCCAGTTAGAGTCTAGAGGCCTCATAGTGAATACACCCCAGTTTAGAGGCCTCATAGTGAATACGTCCCAGTTAGAGACTAGAGGCCTCATAGTAAATACACCCCAGTTAGAGTCTAGAGGCCTCATAGTGAATACATCCCAATTATAGAGTCTAGGGCCTCATAGTGAATACATCCCAGTTAGAGTCTAGAGGCCTCATAGTGAATACATCCCAGTTAGAGTCTAGAGGCCTCATAGTGAATACACCCCAGTTATAGTCTAGAGGCCTCATAGTGAATACACCCCAATTATAGAGTCTAGGGCCTCATAGTGAATACACCCCAGTTAGAGCCTAGAGGCCTCATAGTGAATACACCCCAGATTAGAGGCCTCATAGTGAATACATCCCAGTTAGAGTCTGGAGGCCTCATAGTGAATACACCCCAGTTAGAGTCTAGAGGCCTCATAGTGAATACACCCCAGATTAGAGGCCTCATAGTGAATACATCCCAGTTAGAGTCTGGAGGCCTCATAGTGAATACACCCCAGATTAGAGGCCTCATAGTGAATACATCCCAGTTAGAGTCTGGAGGCCTCATAGTGAATACACCCCAGATAGAGTCTAGAGGCCTCATAGTGAATACACCCCAGTTAGAGACTAGAGGCCTCATAGTGAATACACCCCAGTTAGAGACTAGAGGCCTCATAGTGAATACACCCCAGTTAGAGTCTAGAGGCCTCATAGTGAATACACCCCAGATATAGAGGCCTCATAGTGAATACACCCCAGTTAGAGACTAGAGGCCTCATAGTGAATACACCCCAGATATAGAGGCCTCATAGTGAATACACCCCAGTTAGAGACTAGAGGCCTCATAGTGAATACACCCCAGTTAGAGTCTAGAGGCCTCATAGTGAATACACCCCAGATAGAGACTAGAGGCCTCATAGTGAATACACCCCAGTTATAGAGTCTAGAGGCCTCATAGTGAATACACCCCAGTTATAGAGTCTGGAGGCCTCATAGTGAATACATCCAAGTTAGAGACTAGAGGTCTCATAGTGAATACACCCCAGTTAGAGACTAGAGGCCTCATAGTGAATACACCCCAGATTAGAGGCCTCATAGTGAATACACCCCAGATAGAGACTAGAGGCCTCATAGTGAATACACCCCAGTTAGACAATAGAGGCCTCATAGTGAATACACCCCAGTTAGAGACTAGAGGCCTCATAGTGAATACACCCCAGATTAGAGGCCTCATAGTGAATACACCCCAGATAGAGACTAGAGGCCTCATAGTGAATACACCCCAGATAGAGACTAGAGGCCTCATAGTGAATACACCCCAATTATAGAGTCTAGAGGCCTCATAGTGAATACATCCAAGTTAGAGGCTAGAGGCCTCATAGTGAATACACCCCAGATATAGAGGACTCATAGTGAATGCACCCCAGTTAGAGACTAGAGGCCTCATAGTGAATACACCCCAGTTAGAGACTAGAGGCCTCATAGTGAATACACCCCAGATAGAGACTAGAGGCCTCATAGTGAATACACCCCAGTTAGAGACTAGAGGCCTCATAGTGAATACACCCCAGATTAAAGGCCTCATAGTGAATACACCCCAGATAGAGACTAGAGGCCTCATAGTGAATACACCCCAGATAGAGACTAGAGGCCTCATAGTGAATACACCTCAGTTAGAGACTAGAGGCCTCATAGTGAATACACCCCAGATAGAGACTAGAGGCCTCATAGTGAATACACCTCAGTTAGAGACTAGAGGCCTCATAGTGAATACACCCCAGTTAGAGACTAGAGGCCTCATAGTGAATACACCCCAGATATAGAGGCCTCATAGTGAATACACCCCAGATATAGAGGCCTCATAGTGAATACACCCCAGTTAGAGACTAGAGGCCTCATAGTGAATACACCCCAGATATAGAGGCCTCATAGTGATTACACCCCAGATATAGACTAGAGGCCTCATAGTGAATACACCCCAGATATAGACTAGAGGCCTCATAGTGAATACACCCCAGATATAGAGGCCTCATAGTGAATGCACCCCAGTTAGAGACTAGAGGCCTCATAGGGAATACACCCCAGTTAGAGACTAGAGGCCTCATAGTGAATACACCCCAGATAGAGACTAGAGGCCTCATAGTGAATACACCCCAGTTAGAGACTAGAGGCCTCATAGTGAATACACCCCAGATTAGAGGCCTCATAGTGAATACACCCCAGTTAGAGACTAGAGGCCTCATAGTGAATACACCCCAGATTAGAGGCCTCATAGTGAATACACCCCAGTTAGAGACTAGAGGCCTCATAGTGAATACACCCCAGTTAGAGACTAGAGGCCTCATAGTGAATACACCCCAGTTAGAGACTAGAGGCCTCATAGTGAATACACCCCAGTTAGAGACTAGAGGCCTCATAGTGAATACACCCCAGTTAGAGACTAGAGGCCTCATAGTGAATACACCCCAGTTATAGAATCTAGAGGCCTCATAGTGAATACACCCCAGTTATAGAGTCTGGAGGCCTCATAGTGAATACACCCCAGATATAGAGGCCTCATAGTGAATACACCCCAGATAGAGACTAGAGGCCTCATAGTGAATACACCCCAGTTAGACACTAGAGGCCTCATAGTGAATACACCCCAGTTAGAGACTAGAGGCCTCATAGTGAATACACCCCAGATTAGAGGCCTCATAGTGAATACACCCCAGATAGAGACTAGAGGCCTCATAGTGAATACACCCCAGATAGAGCCTAGAGGCCTCATAGTGAATACACCCCAATTATAGAGTCTAGAGGCCTCATAGTGAATACATCCAAGTTAGAGACTAGAGGCCTCATAGTGAATACACCCCAGATTAGAGGCCTCAAAGTGAATACACCCCAGATAGAGACTAGAGGCCTCATAGTGAATACACCCCAGTTAGAAACTAGAGGCCTCATAGTGAATACACCCCAGTTAGAGACTAGAGGCCTCATAGTGAATACACCCCAGATTAAAGGCCTCATAGTGAATACACCCCAGATAGAGACTAGAGGCCACATAGTGAATACACCCCAGATAGAGACTAGAGGCCTCATAGTGAATACACCTCAGTTAGAGACTAGAGGCCTCATAGTGAATACACCCCAGATTAGAGGCCTCATAGTGAATACACCCCAGATAGAGACTAGAGGCCTCATAGTGAATACACCCCAGTTAGAGACTAGAGGCCTCATAGTGAATACACCCCAGATATAGAGGCCTCATAGTGAATACACCCCAGATATAGAGGCCTCATAGTGAATACACCCCAGTTAGAGACTAGAGGCCTCATAGTGAATACACCCCAGATATAGAGGCCTCATAGTGACTACACCCCAGTTAGAGACTAGAGGCCTCATAGTGAATACACCCCAGTTAGAGACTAGAGGCCTCATAGTGAATACACCCCAGTTAGAGACTAGAGGCCTCATAGTGAATACACCCCAGTTAGAGACTAGAGGCCTCATAGTGAATACACCCCAGTTAGAGACTAGAGGCCTCATAGTGAATACACCCCAGTTATAGAATCTAGAGGCCTCATAGTGAATACACCCCAGTTATAGAGTCTGGAGGCCTCATAGTGAATACACCCCAGATATAGAGGCCTCATAGTGAATACACCCCAGATAGAGACTAGAGGCCTCATAGTGAATACACCCCAGTTAGACACTAGAGGCCTCATAGTGAATACACCCCAGTTAGAGACTAGAGGCCTCATAGTGAATACACCCCAGATTAGAGGCCTCATAGTGAATACACCCCAGATAGAGACTAGAGGCCTCATAGTGAATACACCCCAGATAGAGTCTAGAGGCCTCATAGTGAATACATCCAAGTTAGAGACTAGAGGCCTCATAGTGAATACACCCCAGATTAGAGGCCTCATAGTGAATACACCCCAGATAGAGACTAGAGGCCTCATAGTGAATACACCCCAGTTAGAAACTAGAGGCCTCATAGTGAATACACCCCAGTTAGAGACTAGAGGCCTCATAGTGAATACACCCCAGATTAAAGGCCTCATAGTGAATACACCCCAGATAGAGACTAGAGGCCACATAGTGAATACACCCCAGATAGAGACTAGAGGCCTCATAGTGAATACACCTCAGTTAGAGACTAGAGGCCTCATAGTGAATACACCCCAGATTAGAGGCCTCATAGTGAATACACCCCAGATAGAGACTAGAGGCCTCATAGTGAATACACCCCAGTTAGAGACTAGAGGCCTCATAGTGAATACACCCCAGATATAGAGGCCTCATAGTGAATACACCCCAGATATAGAGGCCTCATAGTGAATACACCCCAGTTAGAGACTAGAGGCCTCATAGTGAATACACCCCAGATATAGAGGCCTCATAGTGATTACACCCCAGATATAGACTAGAGGCCTCATAGTGAATACACCCCAGATATAGACTAGAGGCCTCATAGTGAATACACCCCAGATATAGAGGCCTCATAGTGAATGCACCCCAGTTAGAGACTAGAGGCCTCATAGTGAATACACCCCAGTTAGAGACTAGAGGCCTCATAGTGAATACACCCCAGATAGAGACTAGAGGCCTCATAGTGAATACACCCCAGTTAGAGACTAGAGGCCTCATAGTGAATACACCCCAGATAGAGATTAGAGGCCTCATAGTGAATACACCCCAGATAGAGACTAGAGGCCTCATAGTGAATACACCCCAGTTAGAGACTAGAGGCCTCATAGTGAATACACCCCAGATATAGAGGCCTCATAGTGATTACACCCCAGTTAGAGATTAGAGGCCTCATAGTGAATACACCCCAGATATAGAGGCCTCATAGTGAATACACCCCAGATAGAGACTAGAGGCCTCATAGTGAATACACCCCAGTTAGAGACTAGAGGCCTCATAGTGAATACACCCCAGATAGAGACTAGAGGCCTCATAGTGAATACACCCCAGATAGAGACTAGAGGCCTCATAGTGAATACACCCCAGTTAGAGAGTCTGGAGGCCTCATAGTGAATACACCCCATACAGAGACTAGAGGCCTCATAGTGAATACACCCCAGTTAGAGTCTAGGGCCTCATAGTGAATACACCCCAGTTAGAGACTAGAGGCCTCATAGTGAATACACCCCAGATAGAGACTAGAGGCCTCATAGTGAATACACCCCAGATTAGAGGCCTCATAGTGAATACACCCCAGTTAGAGACTAGAGGCCTCATAGTGAATACACCCCAGATTAGAGGCCTCATAGTGAATACATCCCAGTTAGAGTCTGGAGGCCTCATAGTGAATACACCCCAGATTAGAGGCCTCATAGTGAATACATCCCAGTTAGAGTCTGGAGGCCTCATAGTGAATACACCCCAGATAGAGTCTAGAGGCCTCATAGTGAATACACCCCAGTTAGAGTCTAGAGGCCTCATAGTGAATACATCCAAGTTAGAGAATCTAGAGGCCTCATAGTGAATACACCCCAGATTAGAGGCCTCATAGTGAATACACCCCAGTTAGAGACTAGAGGCCTCATAGTGAATACACCCCAGTTAGAGACTAGAGGCCTCATAGTGAATACACCCCAGTTATAGAATCTAGAGGCCTCATAGTGAATACACCCCAGTTATAGAGTCTGGAGGCCTCATAGTGATTACACCCCAGATATAGAGGCCTCATAGTGAATACACCCCAGTTAGAGACTAGAGGCCTCATAGTGAATACACCCCAGATAGAGACTAGAGGCCTCATAGTGAATACACCCCAGTTAGAGTCTAGAGGCCTCATAGTGAATACACCCCAGTTAGAGACTAGAGGCCTCATAGTGAATACACCCCAGTTAGAGGCTAGAGGCCTCATAGTGAATACACCCCAGTTAGAGTCTAGAGGCCTCATAGTGAATACACCCCAGTTTAGAGGCCTCATAGTGAATACGTCCCAGTTAGAGACTAGAGGCCTCATAGTAAATACACCCCAGTTAGAGTCTAGAGGCCTCATAGTGAATACATCCCAATTATAGAGTCTAGGGCCTCATAGTGAATACATCCCAGTTAGAGTCTAGAGGCCTCATAGTGAATACATCCCAGTTAGAGTCTAGAGGCCTCATAGTGAATACACCCCAGTTATAGTCTAGAGGCCTCATAGTGAATACACCCCAATTATAGAGTCTAGGGCCTCATAGTGAATACACCCCAGTTAGAGCCTAGAGGCCTCATAGTGAATACACCCCAGATTAGAGGCCTCATAGTGAATACATCCCAGTTAGAGTCTGGAGGCCTCATAGTGAATACACCCCAGTTAGAGACTAGAGGCCTCATAGTGAATACACCCCAGATTAGAGGCCTCATAGTGAATACATCCCAGTTAGAGTCTGGAGGCCTCATAGTGAATACACCCCAGATTAGAGGCCTCATAGTGAATACATCCCAGTTAGAGTCTGGAGGCCTCATAGTGAATACACCCCAGATAGAGTCTAGAGGCCTCATAGTGAATACACCCCAGTTAGAGACTAGAGGCCTCATAGTGAATACACCCCAGTTAGAGACTAGAGGCCTCATAGTGAATACACCCCAGTTAGAGACTAGAGGCCTCATAGTGAATACACCCCAGTTAGAGTCTAGAGGCCTCATAGTGAATACACCCCAGATATAGAGGCCTCATAGTGAATACACCACAGTTAGAGACTAGAGGCCTCATAGTGAATACACCCCAGATATAGAGGCCTCATAGTGAATACACCCCAGTTAGAGACTAGAGGCCTCATAGTGAATACACCCCAGTTAGAGTCTAGAGGCCTCATAGTGAATACACCCCAGATAGAGACTAGAGGCCTCATAGTGAATACACCCCAGTTATAGAGTCTAGAGGCCTCATAGTGAATACACCCCAGTTATAGAGTCTGGAGGCCTCATAGTGAATACATCCAAGTTAGAGACTAGAGGTCTCATAGTGAATACACCCCAGTTAGAGACTAGAGGCCTCATAGTGAATACACCCCAGATTAGAGGCCTCATAGTGAATACACCCCAGATAGAGACTAGAGGCCTCATAGTGAATACACCCCAGTTAGACAATAGAGGCCTCATAGTGAATACACCCCAGTTAGAGACTAGAGGCCTCATAGTGAATACACCCCAGATTAGAGGCCTCATAGTGAATACACCCCAGATAGAGACTAGAGGCCTCATAGTGAATACACCCCAGATAGAGACTAGAGGCCTCATAGTGAATACACCCCAATTATAGAGTCTAGAGGCCTCATAGTGAATACATCCAAGTTAGAGGCTAGAGGCCTCATAGTGAATACACCCCAGATATAGAGGCCTCATAGTGAATGCACCCCAGTTAGAGACTAGAGGCCTCATAGTGAATACACCCCAGTTAGAGACTAGAGGCCTCATAGTGAATACACCCCAGATAGAGACTAGAGGCCTCATAGTGAATACACCCCAGTTAGAGACTAGAGGCCTCATAGTGAATACACCCCAGATTAAAGGCCTCATAGTGAATACACCCCAGATAGAGACTAGAGGCCTCATAGTGAATACACCCCAGATAGAGACTAGAGGCCTCATAGTGAATACACCTCAGTTAGAGACTAGAGGCCTCATAGTGAATACACCCCAGATAGAGACTAGAGGCCTCATAGTGAATACACCTCAGTTAGAGACTAGAGGCCTCATAGTGAATACACCCCAGTTAGAGACTAGAGGCCTCATAGTGAATACACCCCAGATATAGAGGCCTCATAGTGAATACACCCCAGATATAGAGGCCTCATAGTGAATACACCCCAGTTAGAGACTAGAGGCCTCATAGTGAATACACCCCAGATATAGAGGCCTCATAGTGATTACACCCCAGATATAGACTAGAGGCCTCATAGTGAATACACCCCAGATATAGACTAGAGGCCTCATAGTGAATACACCCCAGATATAGAGGCCTCATAGTGAATGCACCCCAGTTAGAGACTAGAGGCCTCATAGTGAATACACCCCAGTTAGAGACTAGAGGCCTCATAGTGAATACACCCCAGATAGAGACTAGAGGCCTCATAGTGAATACACCCCAGTTAGAGACTAGAGGCCTCATAGTGAATACACCCCAGATAGAGATTAGAGGCCTCATAGTGAATACACCCCAGATAGAGACTAGAGGCCTCATAGTGAATACACCCCAGTTAGAGACTAGAGGCCTCATAGTGAATACACCCCAGATATAGAGGCCTCATAGTGATTACACCCCAGTTAGAGATTAGAGGCCTCATAGTGAATACACCCCAGATATAGAGGCCTCATAGTGAATACACCCCAGTTAGAGTCTAGAGGCCTCATAGTGAATACACCCCAGTTTAGAGGCCTCATAGTGAATACGTCCCAGTTAGAGACTAGAGGCCTCATAGTAAATACACCCCAGTTAGAGTCTAGAGGCCTCATAGTGAATACATCCCAATTATAGAGTCTAGGGCCTCATAGTGAATACATCCCAGTTAGAGTCTAGAGGCCTCATAGTGAATACATCCCAGTTAGAGTCTAGAGGCCTCATAGTGAATACACCCCAGTTATAGTCTAGAGGCCTCATAGTGAATACACCCCAATTATAGAGTCTAGGGCCTCATAGTGAATACACCCCAGTTAGAGCCTAGAGGCCTCATAGTGAATACACCCCAGATTAGAGGCCTCATAGTGAATACATCCCAGTTAGAGTCTGGAGGCCTCATAGTGAATACACCCCAGTTAGAGACTAGAGGCCTCATAGTGAATACACCCCAGATTAGAGGCCTCATAGTGAATACATCCCAGTTAGAGTCTGGAGGCCTCATAGTGAATACACCCCAGATTAGAGGCCTCATAGTGAATACATCCCAGTTAGAGTCTGGAGGCCTCATAGTGAATACACCCCAGATAGAGTCTAGAGGCCTCATAGTGAATAAACCCCAGTTAGAGACTAGAGGCCTCATAGTGAATACACCCCAGTTAGAGACTAGAGGCCTCATAGTGAATACACCCCAGTTAGAGACTAGAGGCCTCATAGTGAATACACCCCAGTTAGAGTCTAGAGGCCTCATAGTGAATACACCCCAGATATAGAGGCCTCATAGTGAATACACCCCAGTTAGAGACTAGAGGCCTCATAGTGAATACACCCCAGATATAGAGGCCTCATAGTGAATACACCCCAGTTAGAGACTAGAGGCCTCATAGTGAATACACCCCAGTTAGAGTCTAGAGGCCTCATAGTGAATACACCCCAGATAGAGACTAGAGGCCTCATAGTGAATACACCCCAGTTATAGAGTCTAGAGGCCTCATAGTGAATACACCCCAGTTATAGAGTCTGGAGGCCTCATAGTGAATACATCCAAGTTAGAGACTAGAGGTCTCATAGTGAATACACCCCAGTTAGAGACTAGAGGCCTCATAGTGAATACACCCCAGATTAGAGGCCTCATAGTGAATACACCCCAGATAGAGACTAGAGGCCTCATAGTGAATACACCCCAGTTAGACAATAGAGGCCTCATAGTGAATACACCCCAGTTAGAGACTAGAGGCCTCATAGTGAATACACCCCAGATTAGAGGCCTCATAGTGAATACACCCCAGATAGAGACTAGAGGCCTCATAGTGAATACACCCCAGATAGAGACTAGAGGCCTCATAGTGAATACACCCCAATTATAGAGTCTAGAGGCCTCATAGTGAATACATCCAAGTTAGAGGCTAGAGGCCTCATAGTGAATACACCCCAGATATAGAGGCCTCATAGTGAATGCACCCCAGTTAGAGACTAGAGGCCTCATAGTGAATACACCCCAGTTAGAGACTAGAGGCCTCATAGTGAATACACCCCAGATAGAGACTAGAGGCCTCATAGTGAATACACCCCAGTTAGAGACTAGAGGCCTCATAGTGAATACACCCCAGATTAAAGGCCTCATAGTGAATACACCCCAGATAGAGACTAGAGGCCTCATAGTGAATACACCCCAGATAGAGACTAGAGGCCTCATAGTGAATACACCTCAGTTAGAGACTAGAGGCCTCATAGTGAATACACCCCAGATAGAGACTAGAGGCCTCATAGTGAATACACCTCAGTTAGAGACTAGAGGCCTCATAGTGAATACACCCCAGTTAGAGACTAGAGGCCTCATAGTGAATACACCCCAGATATAGAGGCCTCATAGTGAATACACCCCAGTTAGAGACTAGAGGCCTCATAGTGAATACACCCCAGATATAGAGGCCTCATAGTGATTACACCCCAGATATAGACTAGAGGCCTCATAGTGAATACACCCCAGATATAGACTAGAGGCCTCATAGTGAATACACCCCAGATATAGAGGCCTCATAGTGAATGCACCCCAGTTAGAGACTAGAGGCCTCATAGTGAATACACCCCAGTTAGAGACTAGAGGCCTCATAGTGAATACACCCCAGATAGAGACTAGAGGCCTCATAGTGAATACACCCCAGTTAGAGACTAGAGGCCTCATAGTGAATACACCCCAGATAGAGATTAGAGGCCTCATAGTGAATACACCCCAGATAGAGACTAGAGGCCTCATAGTGAATACACCCCAGTTAGAGACTAGAGGCCTCATAGTGAATACACCCCAGATATAGAGGCCTCATAGTGATTACACCCCAGTTAGAGATTAGAGGCCTCATAGTGAATACACCCCAGATATAGAGGCCTCATAGTGAATACACCCCAGATAGAGACTAGAGGCCTCATAGTGAATACACCCCAGTTAGAGACTAGAGGCCTCATAGTGAATACACCCCAGATAGAGACTAGAGGCCTCATAGTGAATACACCCCAGATAGAGACTAGAGGCCTCATAGTGAATACACCCCAGTTAGAGAGTCTGGAGGCCTCATAGTGAATACACCCCATATAGAGACTAGAGGCCTCATAGTGAATACACCCCAGTTAGAGTCTAGGGCCTCATAGTGAATACACCCCAGTTAGAGACTAGAGGCCTCATAGTGAATACACCCCAGATAGAGACTAGAGGCCTCATAGTGAATACACCCCAGATTAGAGGCCTCATAGTGAATACACCCCAGTTAGAGACTAGAGGCCTCATAGTGAATACACCCCAGATTAGAGGCCTCATAGTGAATACACCCCAGTTAGAGACTAGAGGCCTCATAGTGAATACACCCCAGTTAGAGACTAGAGGCCTCATAGTGAATACACCCCAGTTAGAGACTAGAGGCCTCATAGTGAATACACCCCAGTTAGAGACTAGAGGCCTCATAGTGAATACACCCCAGTTAGAGACTAGAGGCCTCATAGTGAATACACCCCAGTTATAGAATCTAGAGGCCTCATAGTGAATACACCCCAGTTATAGAGTCTGGAGGCCTCATAGTGAATACACCCCAGATATAGAGGCCTCATAGTGAATACACCCCAGATAGAGACTAGAGGCCTCATAGTGAATACACCCCAGTTAGACACTAGAGGCCTCATAGTGAATACACCCCAGTTAGAGACTAGAGGCCTCATAGTGAATACACCCCAGATTAGAGGCCTCATAGTGAATACACCCCAGATAGAGACTAGAGGCCTCATAGTGAATATACCCCAGTTAGAGACTAGAGGCCTCATAGTGAATACACCCCAGATAGAGACTAGAGGCCTCATAGTGAATACACCCCAGTTAGAGACTAGAGGCCTCATAGTGAATACACCCCAGATTAAAGGCCTCATAGTGAATACACCCCAGATAGAGACTAGAGGCCTCATAGTGAATACACCCCAGATAGAGACTAGAGGCCTCATAGTGAATACACCTCAGTTAGAGACTAGAGGCCTCATAGTGAATACACCCCAGATAGAGACTAGAGGCCTCATAGTGAATACACCTCAGTTAGAGACTAGAGGCCTCATAGTGAATACACCCCAGTTAGAGACTAGAGGCCTCATAGTGAATACACCCCAGATATAGAGGCCTCATAGTGAATACACCCCAGTTAGAGACTAGAGGCCTCATAGTGAATACACCCCAGATATAGAGGCCTCATAGTGATTACACCCCAGATATAGACTAGAGGCCTCATAGTGAATACACCCCAGATATAGACTAGAGGCCTCATAGTGAATACACCCCAGATATAGAGGCCTCATAGTGAATGCACCCCAGTTAGAGACTAGAGGCCTCATAGTGAATACACCCCAGTTAGAGACTAGAGGCCTCATAGTGAATACACCCCAGATAGAGACTAGAGGCCTCATAGTGAATACACCCCAGTTAGAGACTAGAGGCCTCATAGTGAATACACCCCAGATAGAGATTAGAGGCCTCATAGTGAATACACCCCAGATAGAGACTAGAGGCCTCATAGTGAATACACCCCAGTTAGAGACTAGAGGCCTCATAGTGAATACACCCCAGATATAGAGGCCTCATAGTGATTACACCCCAGTTAGAGATTAGAGGCCTCATAGTGAATACACCCCAGATATAGAGGCCTCATGGTGAATACACCCCAGATAGAGACTAGAGGCCTCATAGTGAATACACCCCAGTTAGAGACTAGAGGCCTCATAGTGAATACACCCCAGATAGAGACTAGAGGCCTCATAGTGAATACACCCCAGATAGAGACTAGAGGCCTCATAGTGAATACACCCCAGTTAGAGAGTCTGGAGGCCTCATAGTGAATACACCCCATATAGAGACTAGAGGCCTCATAGTGAATACACCCCAGTTAGAGTCTAGGGCCTCATAGTGAATACACCCCAGTTAGAGACTAGAGGCCTCATAGTGAATACACCCCAGATAGAGACTAGAGGCCTCATAGTGAATACACCCCAGATTAGAGGCCTCATAGTGAATACACCCCAGTTAGAGACTAGAGGCCTCATAGTGAATACACCCCAGATTAGAGGCCTCATAGTGAATACACCCCAGTTAGAGACTAGAGGCCTCATAGTGAATACACCCCAGTTAGAGACTAGAGGCCTCATAGTGAATACACCCCAGTTAGAGACTAGAGGCCTCATAGTGAATACACCCCAGTTAGAGACTAGAGGCCTCATAGTGAATACACCCCAGTTAGAGACTAGAGGCCTCATAGTGAATACACCCCAGTTATAGAATCTAGAGGCCTCATAGTGAATACACCCCAGTTATAGAGTCTGGAGGCCTCATAGTGAATACACCCCAGATATAGAGGCCTCATAGTGAATACACCCCAGATAGAGACTAGAGGCCTCATAGTGAATACACCCCAGTTAGACACTAGAGGCCTCATAGTGAATACACCCCAGTTAGAGACTAGAGGCCTCATAGTGAATACACCCCAGATTAGAGGCCTCATAGTGAATACACCCCAGATAGAGACTAGAGGCCTCATAGTGAATATACCCCAGATAGAGCCTAGAGGCCTCATAGTGAATACACCCCAATTATAGAGTCTAGAGGCCTCATAGTGAATACATCCAAGTTAGAGACTAGAGGCCTCATAGTGAATACACCCCAGATTAGAGGCCTCAAAGTGAATACACCCCAGATAGAGACTAGAGGCCTCATAGTGAATACACCCCAGTTAGAAACTAGAGGCCTCATAGTGAATACACCCCAGTTAGAGACTAGAGGCCTCATAGTGAATACACCCCAGATTAAAGGCCTCATAGTGAATACACCTCAGTTAGAGACTAGAGGCCTCATAGTGAATACACCCCAGATAGAGACTAGAGGCCTCATAGTGAATACACCTCAGTTAGAGACTAGAGGCCTCATAGTGAATACACCCCAGTTAGAGACTAGAGGCCTCATAGTGAATACACCCCAGATATAGAGGCCTCATAGTGAATACACCCCAGATATAGAGGCCTCATAGTGAATACACCCCAGTTAGAGACTAGAGGCCTCATAGTGAATACACCCCAGATATAGAGGCCTCATAGTGATTACACCCCAGATATAGACTAGAGGCCTCATAGTGAATACACCCCAGATATAGACTAGAGGCCTCATAGTGAATACACCCCAGATATAGAGGCCTCATAGTGAATGCACCCCAGTTAGAGACTAGAGGCCTCATAGTGAATACACCCCAGTTAGAGACTAGAGGCCTCATAGTGAATACACCCCAGATAGAGACTAGAGGCCTCATAGTGAATACACCCCAGTTAGAGACTAGAGGCCTCATAGTGAATACACCCCAGATAGAGATTAGAGGCCTCATAGTGAATACACCCCAGATAGAGACTAGAGGCCTCATAGTGAATACACCCCAGTTAGAGACTAGAGGCCTCATAGTGAATACACCCCAGATATAGAGGCCTCATAGTGATTACACCCCAGTTAGAGATTAGAGGCCTCATAGTGAATACACCCCAGATATAGAGGCCTCATAGTGAATACACCCCAGATAGAGACTAGAGGCCTCATAGTGAATACACCCCAGTTAGAGACTAGAGGCCTCATAGTGAATACACCCCAGATAGAGACTAGAGGCCTCATAGTGAATACACCCCAGATAGAGACTAGAGGCCTCATAGTGAATACACCCCATATAGAGACTAGAGGCCTCATAGTGAATACACCCCAGTTAGAGTCTAGGGCCTCATAGTGAATACACCCCAGTTAGAGACTAGAGGCCTCATAGTGAATACACCCCAGATAGAGACTAGAGGCCTCATAGTGAATACACCCCAGATTAGAGGCCTCATAGTGAATACACCCCAGTTAGAGACTAGAGGCCTCATAGTGAATACACCCCAGATTAGAGGCCTCATAGTGAATACACCCCAGTTAGAGACTAGAGGCCTCATAGTGAATACACCCCAGTTAGAGACTAGAGGCCTCATAGTGAATACACCCCAGTTAGAGACTAGAGGCCTCATAGTGAATACACCCCAGTTAGAGACTAGAGGCCTCATAGTGAATACACCCCAGTTAGAGACTAGAGGCCTCATAGTGAATACACCCCAGTTATAGAATCTAGAGGCCTCATAGTGAATACACCCCAGTTATAGAGTCTGGAGGCCTCATAGTGAATACACCCCAGATATAGAGGCCTCATAGTGAATACACCCCAGATAGAGACTAGAGGCCTCATAGTGAATACACCCCAGTTAGACACTAGAGGCCTCATAGTGAATACACCCCAGTTAGAGACTAGAGGCCTCATAGTGAATACACCCCAGATTAGAGGCCTCATAGTGAATACACCCCAGATAGAGACTAGAGGCCTCATAGTGAATACACCCCAGATAGAGCCTAGAGGCCTCATAGTGAATACACCCCAATTATAGAGTCTAGAGGCCTCATAGTGAATACATCCAAGTTAGAGACTAGAGGCCTCATAGTGAATACACCCCAGATTAGAGGCCTCAAAGTGAATACACCCCAGATAGAGACTAGAGGCCTCATAGTGAATACACCCCAGTTAGAAACTAGAGGCCTCATAGTGAATACACCCCAGTTAGAGACTAGAGGCCTCATAGTGAATACACCCCAGATTAAAGGCCTCATAGTGAATACACCCCAGATAGAGACTAGAGGCCACATAGTGAATACACCCCAGATAGAGACTAGAGGCCTCATAGTGAATACACCTCAGTTAGAGACTAGAGGCCTCATAGTGAATACACCCCAGATTAGAGGCCTCATAGTGAATACACCCCAGATAGAGACTAGAGGCCTCATAGTGAATACACCCCAGTTAGAGACTAGAGGCCTCATAGTGAATACACCCCAGATATAGAGGCCTCATAGTGAATACACCCCAGATATAGAGGCCTCATAGTGAATACACCCCAGTTAGAGACTAGAGGCCTCATAGTGAATACACCCCAGATATAGAGGCCTCATAGTGAATACACCCCAGTTAGAGACTAGAGGCCTCATAGTGAATACACCCCAGTTAGAGACTAGAGGCCTCATAGTGAATACACCCCAGTTAGAGACTAGAGGCCTCATAGTGAATACACCCCAGTTAGAGACTAGAGGCCTCATAGTGAATACACCCCAGTTAGAGACTAGAGGCCTCATAGTGAATACACCCCAGTTATAGAATCTAGAGGCCTCATAGTGAATACACCCCAGTTATAGAGTCTGGAGGCCTCATAGTGAATACACCCCAGATATAGAGGCCTCATAGTGAATACACCCCAGATAGAGACTAGAGGCCTCATAGTGAATACACCCCAGTTAGACACTAGAGGCCTCATAGTGAATACACCCCAGTTAGAGACTAGAGGCCTCATAGTGAATACACCCCAGATTAGAGGCCTCATAGTGAATACACCCCAGATAGAGACTAGAGGCCTCATAGTGAATACACCCCAGATAGAGCCTAGAGGCCTCATAGTGAATACACCCCAATTATAGAGTCTAGAGGCCTCATAGTGAATACATCCAAGTTAGAGACTAGAGGCCTCATAGTGAATACACCCCAGATTAGAGGCCTCATAGTGAATACACCCCAGATAGAGACTAGAGGCCTCATAGTGAATACACCCCAGTTAGAAACTAGAGGCCTCATAGTGAATACACCCCAGTTAGAGACTAGAGGCCTCATAGTGAATACACCCCAGATTAAAGGCCTCATAGTGAATACACCCCAGATAGAGACTAGAGGCCACATAGTGAATACACCCCAGATAGAGACTAGAGGCCTCATAGTGAATACACCCCAGATAGAGCCTAGAGGCCTCATAGTGAATACACCCCAATTATAGAGTCTAGAGGCCTCATAGTGAATACATCCAAGTTAGAGACTAGAGGCCTCATAGTGAATACACCCCAGATTAGAGGCCTCAAAGTGAATACACCCCAGATAGAGACTAGAGGCCTCATAGTGAATACACCCCAGTTAGAAACTAGAGGCCTCATAGTGAATACACCCCAGATAGAGACTAGAGGCCTCATAGTGAATACACCCCAGATAGAGCCTAGAGGCCTCATAGTGAATACACCCCAATTATAGAGTCTAGAGGCCTCATAGTGAATACATCCAAGTTAGAGACTAGAGGCCTCATAGTGAATACACCCCAGATTAGAGGCCTCATAGTGAATACACCCCAGATAGAGACTAGAGGCCTCATAGTGAATACACCCCAGTTAGAAACTAGAGGCCTCATAGTGAATACACCCCAGTTAGAGACTAGAGGCCTCATAGTGAATACACCCCAGATTAAAGGCCTCATAGTGAATACACCCCAGATAGAGACTAGAGGCCACATAGTGAATACACCCCAGATAGAGACTAGAGGCCTCATAGTGAATACACCCCAGATAGAGCCTAGAGGCCTCATAGTGAATACACCCCAATTATAGAGTCTAGAGGCCTCATAGTGAATACATCCAAGTTAGAGACTAGAGGCCTCATAGTGAATACACCCCAGATTAGAGGCCTCAAAGTGAATACACCCCAGATAGAGACTAGAGGCCTCATAGTGAATACACCCCAGTTAGAAACTAGAGGCCTCATAGTGAATACACCCCAGTTAGAGACTAGAGGCCTCATAGTGAATACACCCCAGATTAAAGGCCTCATAGTGAATACACCCCAGATAGAGACTAGAGGCCTCATAGTGAATACACCCCAGATAGAGACTAGAGGCCTCATAGTGAATACACCTCAGTTAGAGACTAGAGGCCTCATAGTGAATACACCCCAGATAGAGACTAGAGGCCTCATAGTGAATACACCTCAGTTAGAGACTAGAGGCCTCATAGTGAATACACCCCAGATAGAGACTAGAGGCCTCATAGTGAATACACCCCAGATATAGAGGCCTCATAGTGAATACACCCCAGATATAGAGGCCTCATAGTGAATACACCCCAGTTAGAGACTAGAGGCCTCATAGTGAATACACCCCAGATATAGAGGCCTCATAGTGATTACACCCCAGATATAGACTAGAGGCCTCATAGTGAATACACCCCAGATATAGACTAGAGGCCTCATAGTGAATACACCCCAGATATAGAGGCCTCATAGTGAATGCACCCCAGTTAGAGACTAGAGGCCTCATAGTGAATACACCCCAGTTAGAGACTAGAGGCCTCATAGTGAATACACCCCAGATAGAGACTAGAGGCCTCATAGTGAATACACCCCAGTTAGAGACTAGAGGCCTCATAGTGAATACACCCCAGATAGAGATTAGAGGCCTCATAGTGAATACACCCCAGATAGAGACTAGAGGCCTCATAGTGAATACACCCCAGTTAGAGACTAGAGGCCTCATAGTGAATACACCCCAGATATAGAGGCCTCATAGTGATTACACCCCAGTTAGAGATTAGAGGCCTCATAGTGAATACACCCCAGATATAGAGGCCTCATAGTGAATACACCCCAGATAGAGACTAGAGGCCTCATAGTGAATACACCCCAGTTAGAGACTAGAGGCCTCATAGTGAATACACCCCAGATAGAGACTAGAGGCCTCATAGTGAATACACCCCAGATAGAGACTAGAGGCCTCATAGTGAATACACCCCAGTTAGAGAGTCTGGAGGCCTCATAGTGAATACACCCCATATAGAGACTAGAGGCCTCATAGTGAATACACCCCAGTTAGAGTCTAGGGCCTCATAGTGAATACACCCCAGTTAGAGACTAGAGGCCTCATAGTGAATACACCCCAGATAGAGACTAGAGGCCTCATAGTGAATACACCCCAGATTAGAGGCCTCATAGTGAATACACCCCAGTTAGAGAATAGAGGCCTCATAGTGAATACACCCCAGATTAGAGGCCTCATAGTGAATACACCCCAGTTAGAGACTAGAGGCCTCATAGTGAATACACCCCAGTTAGAGACTAGAGGCCTCATAGTGAATACACCCCAGTTAGAGACTAGAGGCCTCATAGTGAATACACCCCAGTTAGAGACTAGAGGCCTCATAGTGAATACACCCCAGTTAAAGACTAGAGGCCTCATAGTGAATACACCCCAGTTATAGAATCTAGAGGCCTCATAGTGAATACACCCCAGTTATAGAGTCTGGAGGCCTCATAGTGAATACACCCCAGATATAGAGGCCTCATAGTGAATACACCCCAGATAGAGACTAGAGGCCTCATAGTGAATACACCCCAGTTAGACACTAGAGGCCTCATAGTGAATACACCCCAGTTAGAGACTAGAGGCCTCATAGTGAATACACCCCAGATTAGAGGCCTCATAGTGAATACACCCCAGATAGAGACTAGAGGCCTCATAGTGAATACACCCCAGATAGAGCCTAGAGGCCTCATAGTGAATACACCCCAATTATAGAGTCTAGAGGCCTCATAGTGAATACATCCAAGTTAGAGACTAGAGGCCTCATAGTGAATACACCCCAGATTAGAGGCCTCAAAGTGAATACACCCCAGATAGAGACTAGAGGCCTCATAGTGAATACACCCCAGTTAGAAACTAGAGGCCTCATAGTGAATACACCCCAGTTAGAGACTAGAGGCCTCATAGTGAATACACCCCAGATTAAAGGCCTCATAGTGAATACACCCCAGATAGAGACTAGAGGCCACATAGTGAATACACCCCAGATAGAGACTAGAGGCCTCATAGTGAATACACCTCAGTTAGAGACTAGAGGCCTCATAGTGAATACACCCCAGATTAGAGGCCTCATAGTGAATACACCCCAGAGATAGACTAGAGGCCTCATAGTGAATACACCCCAGTTAGAGACTAGAGGCCTCATAGTGAATACACCCCAGATATAGAGGCCTCATAGTGAATACACCCCAGATATAGAGGCCTCATAGTGAATACACCCCAGTTAGAGACTAGAGGCCTCATAGTGAATACACCCCAGATATAGAGGCCTCATAGTGAATACACCCCAGTTAGAGACTAGAGGCCTCATAGTGAATACACCCCAGTTAGAGACTAGAGGCCTCATAGTGAATACACCCCAGTTAGAGACTAGAGGCCTCATAGTGAATACACCCCAGTTAGAGACTAGAGGCCTCATAGTGAATACACCCCAGTTAGAGACTAGAGGCCTCATAGTGAATACACCCCAGTTATAGAATCTAGAGGCCTCATAGTGAATACACCCCAGTTATAGAGTCTGGAGGCCTCATAGTGAATACACCCCAGATATAGAGGCCTCATAGTGAATACACCCCAGATAGAGACTAGAGGCCTCATAGTGAATACACCCCAGTTAGACACTAGAGGCCTCATAGTGAATACACCCCAGTTAGAGACTAGAGGCCTCATAGTGAATACACCCCAGATTAGAGGCCTCATAGTGAATACACCCCAGATAGAGACTAGAGGCCTCATAGTGAATACACCCCAGATAGAGCCTAGAGGCCTCATAGTGAATACACCCCAATTATAGAGTCTAGAGGCCTCATAGTGAATACATCCAAGTTAGAGACTAGAGGCCTCATAGTGAATACACCCCAGATTAGAGGCCTCATAGTGAATACACCCCAGATAGAGACTAGAGGCCTCATAGTGAATACACCCCAGTTAGAAACTAGAGGCCTCATAGTGAATACACCCCAGTTAGAGACTAGAGGCCTCATAGTGAATACACCCCAGATTAAAGGCCTCATAGTGAATACACCCCAGATAGAGACTAGAGGCCACATAGTGAATACACCCCAGATAGAGACTAGAGGCCTCATAGTGAATACACCTCAGTTAGAGACTAGAGGCCTCATAGTGAATACACCCCAGATTAGAGGCCTCATAGTGAATACACCCCAGATAGAGACTAGAGGCCTCATAGTGAATACACCCCAGTTAGAGACTAGAGGCCTCATAGTGAATACACCCCAGATATAGAGGCCTCATAGTGAATACACCCCAGATATAGAGGCCTCATAGTGAATACACCCCAGTTAGAGACTAGAGGCCTCATAGTGAATACACCCCAGATATAGAGGCCTCATAGTGATTACACCCCAGATATAGACTAGAGGCCTCATAGTGAATACACCCCAGATATAGACTAGAGGCCTCATAGTGAATACACCCCAGATATAGAGGCCTCATAGTGAATGCACCCCAGTTAGAGACTAGAGGCCTCATAGTGAATACACCCCAGTTAGAGACTTGAGGCCTCATAGTGAATACACCCCAGATAGAGACTAGAGGCCTCATAGTGAATACACCCCAGTTAGAGACTGGAGGCCTCATAGTGAATACACCCCAGATAGAGATTAGAGGCCTCATAGTGAATACACCCCAGATAGAGACTAGAGGCCTCATAGTGAATACACCCCAGTTAGAGTCTAGAGGCCTCATAGTGAATACACCCCAGATATAGAGGCCTCATAGTGATTACACCCCAGTTAGAGTTTAGAGGCCTCATAGTGAATACACCCCAGATATAGAGGCCTCATAGTGAATACACCCCAGATAGAGACTAGAGGCCTCATAGTGAATACACCCCAGTTAGAGACTAGAGGCCTCATAGTGAATACACCCCAGATAGAGACTAGAGGCCTCATAGTGAATACACCCCAGATAGAGACTAGAGGCCTCATAGTGAATACACCCCAGTTAGAGAGTCTGGAGGCCTCATAGTGAATACACCCCATATAGAGTCTAGAGGCCTCATAGTGAATACACCCCAGTTAGAGTCTAGGGCCTCATAGTGAATACACCCCAGTTAGAGACTAGAGGCCTCATAGTGAATACACCCCAGATAGAGACTAGAGGCCTCATAGTGAATACACCCCAGATTAGAGGCCTCATAGTGAATACACCCCAGTTAGAGACTAGAGGCCTCATAGTGAATACACCCCAGATTAGAGGCCTCATAGTGAATACATCCCAGTTAGTCTGGAGACCTCATAGTGAATACACCCCAGATTAGAGGCCTCATAGTGAATACATCCCAGTTAGAGTCTGGAGGCCTCATAGTGAATACACCCCAGATAGAGTCTAGAGGCCTCATAGTGAATACACCCCAGTTAGAGTCTAGAGGCCTCATAGTGAATACATCCAAGTTAGAGACTAGAGGCCTCATAGTGAATACACCCCAGATTAGAGGCCTCATAGTGAATACACCCCAGTTAGAGACTAGAGGCCTCATAGTGAATACACCCCAGTTAGAGACTAGAGGCCTCATAGTGAATACACCCCAGTTATAGAATCTAGAGGCCTCATAGTGAATACACCCCAGTTATAGAGTCTGGAGGCCTCATAGTGATTACACCCCAGATATAGAGGCCTCATAGTGAATACACCCCAGTTAGAGACTAGAGGCCTCATAGTGAATACACCCCAGATAGAGACTAGAGGCCTCATAGTGAATACACCCCAGTTAGAGTCTAGAGGCCTCATAGTGAATACACCCCAGTTAGAGACTAGAGGCCTCATAGTGAATACACCCCAGTTAGAGACTAGAGGCCTCATAGTGAATACACCCCAGTTAGAGTCTAGAGGCCTCATAGTGAATACACCCCAGTTTAGAGGCCTCATAGTGAATACGTCCCAGTTAGAGACTAGAGGCCTCATAGTAAATACACCCCAGTTAGAGTCTAGAGGCCTCATAGTGAATACATCCCAATTATAGAGTCTAGGGCCTCATAGTGAATACATCCCAGTTAGAGTCTAGAGGCCTCATAGTGAATACATCCCAGTTAGAGTCTAGAGGCCTCATAGTGAATACACCCCAGTTATAGTCTAGAGGCCTCATAGTGAATACACCCCAATTATAGAGTCTAGGGCCTCATAGTGAATACACCCCAGTTAGAGCCTAGAGGCCTCATAGTGAATACACCCCAGATTAGAGGCCTCATAGTGAATACATCCCAGTTAGAGTCTGGAGGCCTCATAGTGAATACACCCCAGTTAGAGACTAGAGGCCTCATAGTGAATACACCCCAGATTAGAGGCCTCATAGTGAATACATCCCAGTTAGAGTCTGGAGGCCTCATAGTGAATACACCCCAGATTAGAGGCCTCATAGTGAATACATCCCAGTTAGAGTCTGGAGGCCTCATAGTGAATACACCCCAGATAGAGTCTAGAGGCCTCATAGTGAATACACCCCAGTTAGAGACTAGAGGCCTCATAGTGAATACACCCCAGTTAGAGACTAGAGGCCTCATAGTGAATACACCCCAGTTAGAGACTAGAGGCCTCATAGTGAATACACCCCAGTTAGAGTCTAGAGGCCTCATAGTGAATACACCCCAGATATAGAGGCCTCATAGTGAATACACCCCAGTTAGAGACTAGAGGCCTCATAGTGAATACACCCCAGATATAGAGGCCTCATAGTGAATACACCCCAGTTAGAGACTAGAGGCCTCATAGTGAATACACCCCAGTTAGAGTCTAGAGGCCTCATAGTGAATACACCCCAGATAGAGACTAGAGGCCTCATAGTGAATACACCCCAGTTATAGAGTCTAGAGGCCTCATAGTGAATACACCCCAGTTATAGAGTCTGGAGGCCTCATAGTGAATACATCCAAGTTAGAGACTAGAGGTCTCATAGTGAATACACCCCAGTTAGAGACTAGAGGCCTCATAGTGAATACACCCCAGATTAGAGGCCTCATAGTGAATACACCCCAGATAGAGACTAGAGGCCTCATAGTGAATACACCACAGTTAGACAATAGAGGCCTCATAGTGAATACACCCCAGTTAGAGACTAGAGGCCTCATAGTGAATACACCCCAGATTAGAGGCCTCATAGTGAATACACCCCAGATAGAGACTAGAGGCCTCATAGTGAATACACCCCAGATAGAGACTAGAGGCCTCATAGTGAATACACCCCAATTATAGAGTCTAGAGGCCTCATAGTGAATACATCCAAGTTAGAGGCTAGAGGCCTCATAGTGAATACACCCCAGATATAGAGGCCTCATAGTGAATGCACCCCAGTTAGAGACTAGAGGCCTCATAGTGAATACACCCCAGATTAAAGGCCTCATAGTGAATACACCCCAGATAGAGACTAGAGGCCTCATAGTGAATACACCCCAGATAGAGACTAGAGGCCTCATAGTGAATACACCTCAGTTAGAGACTAGAGGCCTCACAGTGAATACACCCCAGATAGAGACTAGAGGCCTCATAGTGAATACACCTCAGTTAGAGACTAGAGGCCTCATAGTGAATACACCCCAGTTAGAGACTAGAGGCCTCATAGTGAATACACCCCAGATATAGAGGCCTCATAGTGAATACACCCCAGATATAGAGGCCTCATAGTGAATACACCCCAGTTAGAGACTAGAGGCCTCATAGTGAATACACCCCAGATATAGAGGCCTCATAGTGAATACACCCCAGTTAGAGACTAGAGGCCTCATAGTGAATACACCCCAGTTAGAGTCTAGAGGCCTCATAGTGAATACACCCCAGATAGAGACTAGGGGCCTCATAGTGAATACACCCCAGTTATAGAGTCTAGAGGCCTCATAGTGAATACACCCCAGTTATAGAGTCTGGAGGCCTCATAGTGAATACATCCAAGTTAGAGACTAGAGGTCTCATAGTGAATACACCCCAGTTAGAGACTAGAGGCCTCATAGTGAATACACCCCAGATTAGAGGCCTCATAGTGAATACACCCCAGATAGAGACTAGAGGCCTCATAGTGAATACACCCCAGTTAGACAATAGAGGCCTCATAGTGAATACACCCCAGTTAGAGACTAGAGGCCTCATAGTGAATACACCCCAGATTAGAGGCCTCATAGTGAATACACCCCAGATAGAGACTAGAGGCCTCATAGTGAATACACCCCAGATAGAGACTAGAGGCCTCATAGTGAATACACCCCAATTATAGAGTCTAGAGGCCTCATAGTGAATACATCCAAGTTAGAGGCTAGAGGCCTCATAGTGAATACACCCCAGATATAGAGGCCTCATAGTGAATGCACCCCAGTTAGAGACTAGAGGCCTCATAGTGAATACACCCCAGTTAGAGACTAGAGGCCTCATAGTGAATACACCCCAGATAGAGACTAGAGGCCTCATAGTGAATACACCCCAGTTAGAGACTAGAGGCCTCATAGTGAATACACCCCAGATTAAAGGCCTCATAGTGAATACACCCCAGATAGAGACTAGAGGCCTCATAGTGAATACACCCCAGATAGAGACTAGAGGCCTCATAGTGAATACACCTCAGTTAGAGACTAGAGGCCTCATAGTGAATACACCCCAGATAGAGACTAGAGGCCTCATAATGAATACACCTCAGTTAGAGACTAGAGGCCTCATAGTGAATACACCCCAGTTAGAGACTAGAGGCCTCATAGTGAATACACCCCAGATATAGAGGCCTCATAGTGAATACACCCCAGATATAGAGGCCTCATAGTGAATACACCCCAGTTAGAGACTAGAGGCCTCATAGTGAATACACCCCAGATATAGAGGCCTCATAGTGATTACACCCCAGATATAGACTAGAGGCCTCATAGTGAATACACCCCAGATATAGACTAGAGGCCTCATAGTGAATACACCCCAGATATAGAGGCCTCATAGTGAATGCACCCCAGTTAGAGACTAGAGGCCTCATAGTGAATACACCCCAGTTAGAGACTAGAGGCCTCATAGTGAATACACCCCAGATAGAGACTAGAGGCCTCATAGTGAATACACCCCAGTTAGAGACTAGAGGCCTCATAGTGAATACACCCCAGATAGAGATTAGAGGCCTCATAGTGAATACACCCCAGATAGAGACTAGAGGCCTCATAGTGAATACACCCCAGTTAGAGACTAGAGGCCTCATAGTGAATACACCCCAGATATAGAGGCCTCATAGTGATTACACCCCAGTTAGAGATTAGAGGCCTCATAGTGAATACACCCCAGATATAGAGGCCTCATAGTGAATACACCCCAGATAGAGACTAGAGGCCTCATAGTGAATACACCCCAGTTAGAGACTAGAGGCCTCATAGTGAATACACCCCAGATAGAGACTAGAGGCCTCATAGTGAATACACCCCAGATAGAGACTAGAGGCCTCATAGTGAATACACCCCAGTTAGAGAGTCTGGAGGCCTCATAGTGAATACACCCCATATAGAGACTAGAGGCCTCATAGTGAATACACCCCAGTTAGAGTCTAGGGCCTCATAGTGAATACACCCCAGTTAGAGACTAGAGGCCTCATAGTGAATACACCCCAGATAGAGACTAGAGGCCTCATAGTGAATACACCCCAGATTAGAGGCCTCATAGTGAATACACCCCAGTTAGAGACTAGAGGCCTCATAGTGAATACACCCCAGATTAGAGGCCTCATAGTGAATACACCCCAGTTAGAGACTAGAGGCCTCATAGTGAATACACCCCAGTTAGAGACTAGAGGCCTCATAGTGAATACACCCCAGTTAGAGACTAGAGGCCTCATAGTGAATACACCCCAGTTAGAGACTAGAGGCCTCATAGTGAATACACCCCAGTTAGAGACTAGAGGCCTCATAGTGAATACACCCCAGTTATAGAATCTAGAGGTCTCATAGTGAATACACCCCAGTTATAGAGTCTGGAGGCCTCATAGTGAATACACCCCAGATATAGAGGCCTCATAGTGAATACACCCCAGATAGAGACTAGAGGCCTCATAGTGAATACACCCCAGTTAGACACTAGAGGCCTCATAGTGAATACACCCCAGTTAGAGACTAGAGGCCTCATAGTGAATACACCCCAGATTAGAGGCCTCATAGTGAATACACCCCAGATAGAGACTAGAGGCCTCATAGTGAATACACCCCAGATAGAGCCTAGAGGCCTCATAGTGAATACACCCCAATTATAGAGTCTAGAGGCCTCATAGTGAATACATCCAAGTTAGAGACTAGAGGCCTCATAGTGAATACACCCCAGATTAGAGGCCTCAAAGTGAATACACCCCAGATAGAGACTAGAGGCCTCATAGTGAATACACCCCAGTTAGAAACTAGAGGCCTCATAGTGAATACACCCCAGTTAGAGACTAGAGGCCTCATAGTGAATACACCCCAGATTAAAGGCCTCATAGTGAATACACCCCAGATAGAGACTAGAGGCCACATAGTGAATACACCCCAGATAGAGACTAGAGGCCTCATAGTGAATACACCTCAGTTAGAGACTAGAGGCCTCATAGTGAATACACCCCAGTTAGAGACTAGAGGCCTCATAGTGAATACACCCCAGATAGAGACTAGAGGCCTCATAGTGAATACACCCCAGTTAGAGACTAGAGGCCTCATAGTGAATACACCCCAGATAGAGATTAGAGGCCTCATAGTGAATACACCCCAGATAGAGACTAGAGGCCTCATAGTGAATACACCCTAGTTAGAGACTAGAGGCCTCATAGTGAATACACCCCAGATATAGAGGCCTCATAGTGATTACACCCCAGTTAGAGATTAGAGGCCTCATAGTGAATACACCCCAGATATAGAGGCCTCATAGTGAATACACCCCAGATAGAGACTAGAGGCCTCATAGTGAATACACCCCAGTTAGAGACTAGAGGCCTCATAGTGAATACACCCCAGATAGAGACTAGAGGCCTCATAGTGAATACACCCCAGATAGAGACTAGAGGCCTCATAGTGAATACACCCCAGTTAGAGAGTCTGGAGGCCTCATAGTGAATACACCCCATATAGAGACTAGAGGCCTCATAGTGAATACACCCCAGTTAGAGTCTAGGGCCTCATAGTGAATACACCCCAGTTAGAGACTAGAGGCCTCATAGTGAATACACCCCAGATAGAGACTAGAGGCCTCATAGTGAATACACCCCAGATTAGAGGCCTCATAGTGAATACACCCCAGTTAGAGACTAGAGGCCTCATAGTGAATACACCCCAGATTAGAGGCCTCATAGTGAATACACCCCAGTTAGAGACTAGAGGCCTCATAGTGAATACACCCCAGTTAGAGACTAGAGGCCTCATAGTGAATACACCCCAGTTAGAGACTAGAGGCCTCATAGTGAATACACCCAAGTTAGAGACTAGAGGCCTCATAGTGAATACACCCCAGTTAGAGACTAGAGGCCTCATAGTGAATACACCCCAGTTATAGAATCTAGAGGCCTCATAGTGAATACACCCCAGTTATAGAGTCTGGAGGCCTCATAGTGAATACACCCCAGATATAGAGGCCTCATAGTGAATACACCCCAGATAGAGACTAGAGGCCTCATAGTGAATACACCCCAGTTAGACACTAGAGGCCTCATAGTGAATACACCCCAGTTAGAGACTAGAGGCCTCATAGTGAATACACCCCAGATTAGAGGCCTCATAGTGAATACACCCCAGATAGAGACTAGAGGCCTCATAGTGAATACACCCCAGATAGAGCCTAGAGGCCTCATAGTGAATACACCCCAATTATAGAGTCTAGAGGCCTCATAGTGAATACATCCAAGTTAGAGACTAGAGGCCTCATAGTGAATACACCCCAGATTAGAGGCCTCAAAGTGAATACACCCCAGATAGAGACTAGAGGCCTCATAGTGAATACACCCCAGTTAGAAACTAGAGGCCTCATAGTGAATACACCCCAGTTAGAGACTAGAGGCCTCATAGTGAATACACCCCAGATTAAAGGCCTCATAGTGAATACACCCCAGATAGAGACTAGAGGCCACATAGTGAATACACCCCAGATAGAGACTAGAGGCCTCATAGTGAATACACCTCAGTTAGAGACTAGAGGCCTCATAGTGAATACACCCCAGATTAGAGGCCTCATAGTGAATACACCCCAGATAGAGACTAGAGGCCTCATAGTGAATACACCCCAGTTAGAGACTAGAGGCCTCATAGTGAATACACCCCAGATATAGAGGCCTCATAGTGAATACACCCCAGATATAGAGGCCTCATAGTGAATACACCCCAGTTAGAGACTAGAGGCCTCATAGTGAATACACCCCAGATATAGAGGCCTCATAGTGAATACACCCCAGTTAGAGACTAGAGGCCTCATAGTGAATACACCCCAGTTAGAGACTAGAGGCCTCATAGTGAATACACCCCAGTTAGAGACTAGAGGCCTCATAGTGAATACACCCCAGTTAGAGACTAGAGGCCTCATAGTGAATACACCCCAGTTAGAGACTAGAGGCCTCATAGTGAATACACCCCAGTTATAGAATCTAGAGGCCTCATAGTGAATACACCCCAGTTATAGAGTCTGGAGGCCTCATAGTGAATACACCCCAGATATAGAGGCCTCATAGTGAATACACCCCAGATAGAGACTAGAGGCCTCATAGTGAATACACCCCAGTTAGACACTAGAGGCCTCATAGTGAATACACCCCAGTTAGAGACTAGAGGCCTCATAGTGAATACACCCCAGATTAGAGGCCTCATAGTGAATACACCCCAGATAGAGACTAGAGGCCTCATAGTGAATACACCCCAGATAGAGCCTAGAGGCCTCATAGTGAATACACCCCAATTATAGAGTCTAGAGGCCACATAGTGAATACATCCAAGTTAGTGACTAGAGGCCTCATAGTGAATACACCCCAGATTAGAGGCCTCATAGTGAATACACCCCAGATAGAGACTAGAGGCCTCATAGTGAATACACCCCAGTTAGAAACTAGAGGCCTCATAGTGAATACACCCCAGTTAGAGACTAGAGGCCTCATAGTGAATACACCCCAGATTAAAGGCCTCATAGTGAATACACCCCAGATAGAGACTAGAGGCCACATAGTGAATACACCCCAGATAGAGACTAGAGGCCTCATAGTGAATACACCTCAGTTAGAGACTAGAGGCCTCATAGTGAATACACCCCAGATTAGAGGCCTCATAGTGAATACACCCCAGATAGAGACTAGAGGCCTCATAGTGAATACACCCCAGTTAGAGACTAGAGGCCTCATAGTGAATACACCCCAGATATAGAGGCCTCATAGTGAATACACCCCAGATATAGAGGCCTCATAGTGAATACACCCCAGATAGAGACTAGAGGCCTCATAGTGAATACACCCCAGTTAGAGACTAGAGGCCTCATAGTGAATACACCCCAGATATAGAGGCCTCATAGTGAATACACCCCAGATATAGAGGCCTCATAGTGAATACACCCCAGTTAGAGACTAGAGGCCTCATAGTGAATACACCCCAGATATAGAGGCCTCATAGTGATTACACCCCAGATATAGACTAGAGGCCTCATAGTGAATACACCCCAGATATAGACTAGAGGCCTCATAGTGAATACACCCCAGATATAGAGGCCTCATAGTGAATGCACCCCAGTTAGAGACTAGAGGCCTCATAGTGAATACACCCCAGTTAGAGACTAGAGGCCTCATAGTGAATACACCCCAGATAGAGACTAGAGGCCTCATAGTGAATACACCCCAGTTAGAGACTAGAGGCCTCATAGTGAATACACCCCAGATAGAGATTAGAGGCCTCATAGTGAATACACCCCAGATAGAGACTAGAGGCCTCATAGTGAATACACCCCAGATTAGAGGCCTCATAGTGAATACACCCCAGATAGAGACTAGAGGCCTCATAGTGAATACACCCCAGATAGAGCCTAGAGGCCTCATAGTGAATACACCCCAATTATAGAGTCTAGAGGCCTCATAGTGAATACATCCAAGTTAGAGACTAGAGGCCTCATAGTGAATACACCCCAGATTAGAGGCCTCAAAGTGAATACACCCCAGATAGAGACTAGAGGCCTCATAGTGAATACACCCCAGTTAGAAACTAGAGGCCTCATAGTGAATACACCCCAGTTAGAGACTAGAGGCCTCATAGTGAATACACCCCAGATTAAAGGCCTCATAGTGAATACACCCCAGATAGAGACTAGAGGCCACATAGTGAATACACCCCAGATAGAGACTAGAGGCCTCATAGTGAATACACCTCAGTTAGAGACTAGAGGCCTCATAGTGAATACACCCCAGTTAGAGACTAGAGGCCTCATAGTGAATACACCCCAGATAGAGACTAGAGGCCTCATAGTGAATACACCCCAGTTAGAGACTAGAGGCCTCATAGTGAATACACCCCAGATAGAGATTAGAGGCCTCATAGTGAATACACCCCAGATAGAGACTAGAGGCCTCATAGTGAATACACCCCAGTTAGAGACTAGAGGCCTCATAGTGAATACACCCCAGATATAGAGGCCTCATAGTGATTACACCCCAGTTAGAGATTAGAGGCCTCATAGTGAATACACCCCAGATATAGAGGCCTCATAGTGAATACACCCCAGATAGAGACTAGAGGCCTCATAGTGAATACACCCCAGTTAGAGACTAGAGGCCTCATAGTGAATACACCCCAGATAGAGACTAGAGGCCTCATAGTGAATACACCCCAGATAGAGACTAGAGGCCTCATAGTGAATACACCCCAGTTAGAGAGTCTGGAGGCCTCATAGTGAATACACCCCATATAGAGACTAGAGGCCTCATAGTGAATACACCCCAGTTAGAGTCTAGGGCCTCATAGTGAATACACCCCAGTTAGAGACTAGAGGCCTCATAGTGAATACACCCCAGATAGAGACTAGAGGCCTCATAGTGAATACACCCCAGATTAGAGGCCTCATAGTGAATACACCCCAGTTAGAGACTAGAGGCCTCATAGTGAATACACCCCAGATTAGAGGCCTCATAGTGAATACACCCCAGTTAGAGACTAGAGGCCTCATAGTGAATACACCCCAGTTAGAGACTAGAGGCCTCATAGTGAATACACCCCAGTTAGAGACTAGAGGCCTCATAGTGAATACACCCCAGTTAGAGACTAGAGGCCTCATAGTGAATACACCCCAGTTAGAGACTAGAGGCCTCATAGTGAATACACCCCAGTTATAGAATCTAGAGGCCTCATAGTGAATACACCCCAGTTATAGAGTCTGGAGGCCTCATAGTGAATACACCCCAGATATAGAGGCCTCATAGTGAATACACCCCAGATAGAGACTAGAGGCCTCATAGTGAATACACCCCAGTTAGACACTAGAGGCCTCATAGTGAATACACCCCAGTTAGAGACTAGAGGCCTCATAGTGAATACACCCCAGATTAGAGGCCTCATAGTGAATACACCCCAGATAGAGACTAGAGGCCTCATAGTGAATACACCCCAGATAGAGCCTAGAGGCCTCATAGTGAATACACCCCAATTATAGAGTCTAGAGGCCTCATAGTGAATACATCCAAGTTAGAGACTAGAGGCCTCATAGTGAATACACCCCAGATTAGAGGCCTCAAAGTGAATACACCCCAGATAGAGACTAGAGGCCTCATAGTGAATACACCCCAGTTAGAAACTAGAGGCCTCATAGTGAATACACCCCAGTTAGAGACTAGAGGCCTCATAGTGAATACACCCCAGATTAAAGGCCTCATAGTGAATACACCCCAGATAGAGACTAGAGGCCACATAGTGAATACACCCCAGATAGAGACTAGAGGCCTCATAGTGAATACACCTCAGTTAGAGACTAGAGGCCTCATAGTGAATACACCCCAGATTAGAGGCCTCATAGTGAATACACCCCAGATAGAGACTAGAGGCCTCATAGTGAATACACCCCAGTTAGAGACTAGAGGCCTCATAGTGAATACACCCCAGATATAGAGGCCTCATAGTGAATACACCCCAGATATAGAGGCCTCATAGTGAATACACCCCAGTTAGAGACTAGAGGCCTCATAGTGAATACACCCCAGATATAGAGGCCTCATAGTGAATACACCCCAGTTAGAGACTAGAGGCCTCATAGTGAATACACCCCAGTTAGAGACTAGAGGCCTCATAGTGAATACACCCCAGTTAGAGACTAGAGGCCTCATAGTGAATACACCCCAGTTAGAGACTAGAGGCCTCATAGTGAATACACCCCAGTTAGAGACTAGAGGCCTCATAGTGAATACACCCCAGTTATAGAATCTAGAGGCCTCATAGTGAATACACCCCAGTTATAGAGTCTGGAGGCCTCATAGTGAATACACCCCAGATATAGAGGCCTCATAGTGAATACACCCCAGATAGAGACTAGAGGCCTCATAGTGAATACACCCCAGTTAGACACTAGAGGCCTCATAGTGAATACACCCCAGTTAGAGACTAGAGGCCTCATAGTGAATACACCCCAGATTAGAGGCCTCATAGTGAATACACCCCAGATAGAGACTAGAGGCCTCATAGTGAATACACCCCAGATAGAGCCTAGAGGCCTCATAGTGAATACACCCCAATTATAGAGTCTAGAGGCCACATAGTGAATACATCCAAGTTAGAGACTAGAGGCCTCATAGTGAATACACCCCAGATTAGAGGCCTCATAGTGAATACACCCCAGATAGAGACTAGAGGCCTCATAGTGAATACACCCCAGTTAGAAACTAGAGGCCTCATAGTGAATACACCCCAGTTAGAGACTAGAGGCCTCATAGTGAATACACCCCAGATTAAAGGCCTCATAGTGAATACACCCCAGATAGAGACTAGAGGCCACATAGTGAATACACCCCAGATAGAGACTAGAGGCCTCATAGTGAATACACCTCAGTTAGAGACTAGAGGCCTCATAGTGAATACACCCCAGATTAGAGGCCTCATAGTGAATACACCCCAGATAGAGACTAGAGGCCTCATAGTGAATACACCCCAGTTAGAGACTAGAGGCCTCATAGTGAATACACCCCAGATATAGAGGCCTCATAGTGAATACACCCCAGATATAGAGGCCTCATAGTGAATACACCCCAGATAGAGACTAGAGGCCTCATAGTGAATACACCCCAGTTAGAGACTAGAGGCCTCATAGTGAATACACCCCAGATATAGAGGCCTCATAGTGAATACACCCCAGATATAGAGGCCTCATAGTGAATACACCCCAGTTAGAGACTAGAGGCCTCATAGTGAATACACCCCAGATATAGAGGCCTCATAGTGATTACACCCCAGATATAGACTAGAGGCCTCATAGTGAATACACCCCAGATATAGACTAGAGGCCTCATAGTGAATACACCCCAGATATAGAGGCCTCATAGTGAATGCACCCCAGTTAGAGACTAGAGGCCTCATAGTGAATACACCCCAGTTAGAGACTAGAGGCCTCATAGTGAATACACCCCAGATAGAGACTAGAGGCCTCATAGTGAATACACCCCAGTTAGAGACTAGAGGCCTCATAGTGAATACACCCCAGATAGAGATTAGAGGCCTCATAGTGAATACACCCCAGATAGAGACTAGAGGCCTCATAGTGAATACACCCCAGTTAGAGACTAGAGGCCTCATAGTGAATACACCCCAGATATAGAGGCCTCATAGTGATTACACCCCAGTTAGAGATTAGAGGCCTCATAGTGAATACACCCCAGATATAGAGGCCTCATAGTGAATACACCCCAGATAGAGACTAGAGGCCTCATAGTGAATACACCCCAGTTAGAGACTAGAGGCCTCATAGTGAATACACCCCAGATAGAGACTAGAGGCCTCATAGTGAATACACCCCAGATAGAGACTAGAGGCCTCATAGTGAATACACCCCAGTTAGAGAGTCTGGAGGCCTCATAGTGAATACACCCCATATAGAGACTAGAGGCCTCATAGTGAATACACCCCAGTTAGAGTCTAGGGCCTCATAGTGAATACACCCCAGTTAGAGACTAGAGGCCTCATAGTGAATACACCCCAGATAGAGACTAGAGGCCTCATAGTGAATACACCCCAGATTAGAGGCCTCATAGTGAATACACCCCAGTTAGAGACTAGAGGCCTCATAGTGAATACACCCCAGATTAGAGGCCTCATAGTGAATACACCCCAGTTAGAGACTAGAGGCCTCATAGTGAATACACCCCAGATAGAGACTAGAGGCCTCATAGTGAATACACCCCAGTTAGAGACTAGAGGCCTCATAGTGAATACACCCCAGTTAGAGACTAGAGGCCTCATAGTGAATACACCCCAGTTAGAGACTAGAGGCCTCATAGTGAATACACCCCAGTTATAGAATCTAGAGGCCTCATAGTGAATACACCCCAGTTATAGAGTCTGGAGGCCTCATAGTGAATACACCCCAGATATAGCCTCATAGTGAATACACCCCAGTTAGAGACTAGAGGCCTCATAGTGAATACACCCCAGATAGAGACTAGAGGCCTCATAGTGAATACACCCCAGTTAGAGACTAGAGGCCTCATAGTGAATACACCCCAGTTAGAGTCTAGAGGCCTCATAGTGAATACACCCCAGTTTAGAGGCCTCATAGTGAATACATCCCAGTTAGAGACTAGAGGCCTCATAGTAAATACACCCCAGTTAGAGTCTAGAGGCCTCATAGTGAATACATCCCAATTATAGAGTCTAGGGCCTCATAGTGAATACATCCCAGTTAGAGTCTAGAGGCCTCATAGTGAATACACCCCAGTTAGAGTCTAGAGGCCTCATAGTGAATACACCCCAATTATAGAGTCTAGGGCCTCATAGTGAATACACCCCAGTTAGAGCCTAGAGGCCTCATAGTGAATACACCCCAGATTAGAGGCCTCATAGTGAATACATCCCAGTTAGAGTCTGGAGGCCTCATAGTGAATACACCCCAGTTAGAGACTAGAGGCCTCATAGTGAATACACCCCAGATTAGAGGCCTCATAGTGAATACATCCCAGTTAGAGTCTGGAGGCCTCATAGTGAATACACCCCAGATTAGAGGCCTCATAGTGAATACATCCCAGTTAGAGTCTGGAGGCCTCATAGTGAATACACCCCAGATAGAGTCTAGAGGCCTCATAGTGAATACACCCCAGTTAGAGACTAGAGGCCTCATAGTGAATACACCCCAGTTAGAGACTAGAGGCCTCATAGTGAATACACCCCAGTTAGAGACTAGAGGCCTCATAGTGAATACACCCCAGTTAGAGTCTAGAGGCCTCATAGTGAATACACCCCAGATATAGAGGCCTCATAGTGAATACACCCCAGTTAGAGACTAGAGGCCTCATAGTGAATACACCCCAGATATAGAGGCCTCATAGTGAATACACCCCAGTTAGAGACTAGAGGCCTCATAGTGAATACACCCCAGTTAGAGACTAGAGGCCTCATAGTGAATACACCCCAGATAGAGACTAGAGGCCTCATAGTGAATACACCCCAGTTATAGAGTCTAGAGGCCTCATAGTGAATACACCCCAGTTATAGAGTCTGGAGGCCTCATAGTGAATACATCCAAGTTAGAGACTAGAGGCCTCATAGTGAATACACCCCAGTTAGAGCCTAGAGGCCTCATAGTGAATACACCCCAGATTAAAGGCCTCATAGTGAATACACCCCAGATAGAGACTAGAGGCCTCATAGTGAATACACCCCAGATAGAGACTAGAGGCCTCATAGTGAATACATCCCAGTTAGAGACTAGAGGCCTCATAGTGAATACACCCCAGATGTAGAGGCCTCATAGTGATTACACCCCAGTTAGAGACTAGAGGCCTCATAGTGAATACACCCCAGATAGAGACTAGAGGCCTCATAGTGAATACACCCCAGATAGAGACTAGAGGCCTCATAGTGAATACACCCCAGATAGAGACTAGAGGCCTCATAGTGAATACACCCCAGATAGAGACTAGAGGCCTCATAGTGAATACACCCCAGTTAGAGTCTAGGGCCTCATAGTGAATACACCCCAGATATAGAGGCCTCATAGTGAATACACCCCAGTTAGAGACTAGAGACCTCATAGTGAATACACCCCAGATATAGACTAGAGGCCTCATAGTGAATACACCCCAGATTAGAGGCCTCATAGTGAATACACCCCAGATTAGAGGCCTCATAGTGAATACACCCCAGATAGAGACTAGAGGCCTCATAGTGAATACACCCCAGATAGAGACTAGAGGCCTCATAGTGAATACACCCCAGTTTGAGACTAGAGGCCTCATAGTGAATACACCCCAGTTTGAGACTAGAGGCCTCATAGTGAATACACCCCAGTTTGAGACTAGAGGCCTCATAGTGAATACACCCCAGTTAGAGACTAGAGGCCTCATAGTGAATACACCCCAGTTAGAGACTAGAGGCCTTATTTATAAATGCTGCATACTGAATATATAGTATTTTAATCATGTTAATGAATATATAGTATTTTAATCATATTAATGAAATTGGAGCCAATTATCATATGTTCCAATACAGACAAGCGATGTGACCCTTCTAGTCTATCAAAAGCTTTTTCTTATCTGAGAGATTAATGCAGGCCAGAGATGTGACTCTTCTGGTCTCTTCTAGAGACATAATGCAGGCCAAGGAGCTGTTGTTTCTGATGAACCAACTGAGACATAATAAGGACTTAGTCTGTGTTGGTGTTGCGATACGATTAGAGGTGTACAGTTGTTTATAGAAGTGTCACAGCCGTCGTATGAACAATTGGACCCAGGCGCAGCGTGAGTAGAGTTCCACATTTTAATGAGAGTGAGACTTCCAAAAACAACAAAGATACAACGATCGTGAAATACGTAGCACACACAGGCACTCACACAAAACATTATCCCACCTAGCAGATTATCAGCTGCCTCCAATTGCGAACCATACACACACACACCAACATAGAAATATAATACCTAGAACCCCCCCCCTAGTCACGCCCAGAACCCAAGGGCTCTCTATAGTCAGGGCGTGACAAGAAGCAGTTAAATCTTTGATGGATTAATTTTGGTTCTGATTATAATTCCCTGTGTCAGATTCAATAGTTACTATATCAGCTAATTGTTCATTACTGCTTAGCTTGTTGGCCAGTAAACGACTGAGACGATTATCATGGAAGTAATGATTGAGTCTTACTCAATGGATGACAAATTGTGCACTCTGTCTTCCCAATAAATGAAGTTCTGTCTTGACTTTGGAAGAGTCAAATCTACCTGGTACAGAGAGTGTTTGTTGAGAACGTTCTATCGCAGTTAAAAACATTATAATATCTTCTTTAATTGTAATTCATGCAGTTACATCATTTAAAAAATATATAAAACCATTGGTGGCATCCCATAGACCAAATTGTCATTGATCATTATGAATTAATTTAGTTACATTTCAAATCCATCACAGAATGTAGGATTTTGTTGAAATGAAACGTTGAAACGCCATCTTGTGGCTCTTTTAGGAGATTCTGACATTTTGAAGTTGGCAGTAGTAGGCGTGGTGATCAGACAAGCTCATATGTCGAATTTAAAGTTTTTTTTTATTAAAGAAAATAATGGTGTCAGAACGATTTATCCCCGTTGGAGTAAAAAGTGTACTCTTTTTACTTGTTCAAGAAGAGTGATTCTGACATCTTGGTCTTTTATCCAAGATGGTGAATTTGAGTTTCCTACTGCGCATCATTATGACCTTAAGTTTGTTAGGGGCTTTATGAAAGCAGCCAGTTGGTACAACTGTTTTTCTAATCTACGTGAGTCCTTTTGGAGCAGGTGTGTTTCTGGGAGCATTGCTATATCATCTTGTTAAGATATCGAGACAGCTGGAACATGTAACAGGCCAGTTTAGGCCTATGAGACAGTTCAACGGCAGACAGAGACTGGAAGTAGTTAAGTAATTACAAACTGCTAAAAAAAACAAAGGGAACACTAAAATAACACATCCTAGATCTGAATGAATGAAATATTCTTATTAAATACTTTTTTCTTTACATAGTTGAATGTGCTGACAACAAAATCACACAAAAATTATCCATGGAAATCAAATTTATCAACCCATGGAGGGTCTGGATTTGGAGTCACACTTAAAATTAAAATGGAAAACCACACTACAGGCTGATCCAACTTTGATGTAATGTCCTTAAAACAAGTCAAAATGAGGCTCAGTAGTGTGTGTGGCCTCCATGTGCCTGTATGACCTCCCTACAACGCCTGGGCAAGCTCCTGATGACAGTCTGTGGATGGAGCGAGACATGATGTCCCAGACATGATGTCCCAGATGTGCTCAATTGGATTCAGGTCTGGGGAACGGGCGGGCCAGTCCATAGCATCAATGCCTTCCTCTTGCAGGAACTGCTGACACACTCCAGCCACATGAGGTCTAGCATTGTCTGGCATTAGGAGGAACCCAGGGCCAACCGCACCAGCATATGGTCTCACAAGGGGTCTGAGGATCTCATCTCGGTACCTAATGGCAGTCAGGCTACGTCTGGTGAGCACATGGAGGGCTGTGCGCCCCCCCAAAGAAATGCCACCCCACACCATGACTGACCCACCGCCAAACCGGTCATGCTGGAGGATGTTGCAGGCAGCAGAACAATCTCCACGGCGTCTCCAGACTGTCACGTGCTCAGTGTGAACCTGCTTTCATCTGTGAAGAGCACAGGGCGCCAGTGGCGAATTTGCCAATCTTGGTGTTCTCTGGCAAATGCCAAACGTCCTGCACGGTGTTGGGCTGTAAGCACAAATCAAATCAAATCAAATTTTATTTGTCACATACACATGGTTAGCAGATGTTAATGCGAGTGTAGCGAAAGGCTTGTGCTTCTAGTTCCGACAATGCAGTAATAACCAACGAGTAATCTAGCTAACAATTCCAAAACTACTACCTTATACACACAAGTGTAAAGGGATAAAGAATATGTACATAAAGATATATGAATGAGTGATGGTACAGAGCGGCATAGGCAAGATGCAGTAGATGGTATTGAGTGCAGTATATACATATGAGATGAGTATGTAAACAAAGTGGCATAGTTAAAGTGGCTAGTGATACATGTATTACATAAGGATGCAGTAGATGATATAGAGTACAGTATATACATATGAGATGAATAATGTAGGGTATGGTAACATTATATTAAGTAGCATTGTTTAAAGTGGCTAGTGATATATTTTACATCAATTCCCATTATTAAAGTGGCTGGAGTTGTGTCAGTGTCAGTGTGTTGGCAGCAGCCCCTCAATGTTAGTGGTGGCTGTTTAACAGTCTGATGGCCTTGAGATAGAAGCTGTTTTTCAGTGTCTCGGTCCCAGCTTTGATGCACCTGTACTGACCTCGCATTCTGGATGATAGCGGGGTGAACAGGCAGTGGCTCGGGTGGTTGTTGTCCTTGATGATCTTTATAGCCTTCCTGTGACATCGGGTGGTGTAGGTGTCCTGGAGGGCAGGTAGTTTGCCCGGTGGTGCGTTGTGCAGACCTCGCTACCCTCTGGAGAGCCTTACGGTTGTGGGCGGAGCAGTTGCCGTACCAGGCGGTGATACAGCCCGACAGGATGCTCTCGATTGTGCATCTGTAGAAGTTTGTGAGTGCTTTTGGTGACAAGACGAATTTCTTCAGCCTCCTGAGGTTGAAGAGGCGCTGCTGCGCCTTCTTCACGATGCTGTCTGTGTGGGTGGACCAATTCAGTTTGTCTGTGTTGTGTACGCCGAAGAACTTAAAACTTACTACCCTCTCCACTACTGTTCCATCGATGTGGATAGGGGGGTGTTCCCTCTGCTGTTTCCTGAAGTCCACAATCATCTCCTTAGTTTTGTTGACGTTGAGTGTGAGGTTATTTTCCTGACACCACACTCCGAGGGCCCTCACCTGTAGGCCGTCTCGTCGTTGTTGGTAATCAAGCCTACCACTGTTGTGTCGTCCGCAAACTTGATGATTGAGTTGGAGGCGTGCGTGGCCACGCAGTCGTGGGTGAACAGGGAGTACAGGAGAGGGCTCAGAACGCACCCTTGTGGGGCCCCAGTGTTGAGGATCAGCGGGGAGGAGATGTTGTTACCTACCCTCACCACCTGGGGGCGGCCCGTCAGGAAGTCCAGTACCCAGTTGCACAGGGCGGGGTCGAGACCCAGGGTCTCGAGCTTGATGACGAGTTTGGAGGGTACTATGGTGTTAAATGCTGAGCTGTAGTCGATGAACAGCATTCTCACATAGGTATTCCTCTTGTCCAGATGGGTTAGGGCAGTGTGCTGTGTGGTTGAGATTGCATCGTCTGTGGACCTATTTGGGCGGTAAGCAAATTGGAGTGGGTCTAGGGTGTCAGGTAGGGTGGAGGTGATATGGTCCTTGACTAGTCTCTCAAAGCACTTCATGATGACGGAAGTGAGTGCTACGGGGCGGTAGTCGTTTAGCTCAGTTACCTTAGCTTTCTTGGGAACAGGAACAATGGTGGCCATATTGAAGCATGTGGGAACAGCAGACTGGGATAGGGATCGATTGAATATGTCCGTAAACACACCAGCCAGCTGGTCTGCACATGGTCTGGGGATGCCGTCTGGGCCTGCAGCCTTGCGAGGGTTAACACATTTAAATGTTTTACTCACCTCGGCTGCAGTGAAGGAGAGTCTGCATGTTTTGGTTGCGGGCCGTGTCAGTGGCACTGTATTGTCCTCAAAGCGGGCAAAAAAGTTTTTTAGTCTGCCTGGGAGCAAGGCATCCTAGTCCGTGACTGGGCTGGTTTTCTTTGTGTAATCCGTGATTGACTGTAGACCCTGCCACATACCTCTTGTGTCTGAGCCGTTGAATTGCGATTCTACATTGTCTCTATACTGACGCTTAGCTTGTTTGATTGCCTTGCGGAGAGAATAGCTACCCCCACCTGTGGACGTCGGGCCCTCATACCACCATCATGGAGTCTGTTTCTGACCATTTGAGCAGACACATGCACATTTATAGGGCTCTGGCAGTGCTCCTCCTGCTCCTCCTTGGACGAAGGCAGTGGTAGCGGTCCTGCTGCTGGGTTGTTACCCTCCTACGGCCTCCTCCACGTCTCCTGATGTACTGGCCTGTCTCCTGGTAGTGCATCCATGCTCTGGACACTACGCTGACAGACACAGCAAACCTTCTTGCCACAGCTCGCATTGATGTGCCATCCTGGATGTGCTGCACTACCTGAGCCACTTGTGTGGGTTGTAGACTCCGTCTCATGCTACCACTAGAGTGAAAGCACCGCCAGCATTCAAAAGTGACCAAAACATCAGCCAGGAAGCACAGGAACTGAGAAGTGGTCTGTGGTCCCCACCTGCAGAACCACTCCTTTATTGGGGTGTCTTGATAATTGCCTATAATTTCCACCTGTTGTCTATTCCATTTGCACAACAGCATGTGAAATTTATTGTCAATCAGTGTTGCTTCCTAAGTGGACAGTTTGATTTCACAGAAGTGTGATTGACTTGGAGTTACATTGTGTTGTTTAAGTGTTCCCTTTATTTTTTTGAGCAGTGTATATAAGATGCTTCCTGTGTCTGTATGTGTCACGCCCTGATCTGTTTCACTTGTCCTTGTGCTTGTCTCCACCCCCCTCCAGGCGTCGTCCATCTTCCCCACTTATCCCCTGGGTATTTATACCTGTGTTTTCTGTCTGTCTGTTGACAGTTTGTCTTGTTTGTCAAGATTACCAGCATTTGTCCTGTCAGTTACTGTCTTTCCCCAGACTCTTTTTTTTCTCGCCCTCCTGGTTTTTTGACCATTGCCTGACCCTGAACCACTCTGCCTGACCCTGAAGCCGCCCACGGTCTGTGTCTGGGTCTTACCCTGATAAGACTAGTGAATTAAATTGAGATTAACTTCTCTCACTAGCCAGCTAATGCCAGCTAACCGGCAAAAAATGCTAGGGTAAACAAACAGTGACGAAAGTAAAATGAGACTAGACTTTACTAGCTTTTCTGTTAGCAGGTCTGTTATTGGTACAAAACAAAGAGAAATGAATACTTTGAATGAATATTGATAAGAAATAGATGACAATAGGTATTAATCTCTATATTATTACTTTCCACCGTTTTCAGGGAAAAGCAAAAGGCTGAAAAGTGTCAATATTTTCAAGGAGCAGGAGCTAGCCGTCTTGATACAGGAAGAGCTAATGTCCTGCTGGCCACACCCTCAGATGAAGCAATACTTCCTGTCTTCCCCCCAAAAAAGTCCAACATACAAAAAACGCAGCGGAATAAAACAATTGATTTTCCTTCACCTGAAGAATCTAAGAACATTCGGAACTCAGAACTCAGAACTCAGAATTCAGAATTCAGAACCCTTTTACAAGATGTTGTTACATTACAGCCTTATTCTAAAATGGATTCAACTGTTGGTTTGTTTTTTGTTGCCTTTTTTAACATTTTAATACATTTGCAAAAAATTCTAAAAAACCTGTTTTCGCTTTGTCATTATGGGTTGTTGTGTGTCGATTGCTGACGACTTTTTGCTGAGAATTTTTTTATTTATTTAATCCATTTAGGAATAAGGCTCTAACATAACAAAATGTGGGAAAGGTCAAGGGGTCTGAATACTTTTCCAGAATGCATTTTAAAGAAAAGTTAGAAGCGTTAGAGGAAGGCCCTAAAAATTGTCAAAGACTCCAGCCACCCTAGTCATAGACTGTTCTCTCTGCTACCACACGGCAAGTGGTACCGGAGTAACAAGTCTAGGTCCAAAAGGCTTCTAAACAGCTTCTACCCCCAAGCCATAAGACTCCTGAACATCTAGTCAAAGGGCTACCCAGACCCATCTTTTACACTGCTGCTACTCTCTGTTATTATCTATGCAAAGTCACTTTAACTCTACCTACATGTACATATATATACCTCGACTAACCTGTACCCGCACATTGACTCTGTACCAGTACCCCCCTGTATATAGCCTCCACATTGACTCTGTACCGGTACCCCCTGTATATAGCCTCCACATTGACTCTGTACCGGTACTCCCTGTATATAGCCTCCACATTGACTCTGTACCGGTACCCCCCTGTATATAGTCTCCACATTGACTCTGTACCAGTACCCCCATGTATATAGCCTCCACATTGACTCTGTACCGGTACCCCCTGTATATAGTCTCCACATTGACTCTGTACCGGTACCCCCCTGTACATAGCCTCCACATTGACTCTGTACCGGTACCCCCCTGTACAGTGCCTTGCGAAAAAAACTGATAGAGACATACCCCAAGCGACTTACAGCTGTAATCACAGCAAAAGGTGGCGCTACAAAGTATTAACTTAAGGGGGCTGAATAATTTTGCACGCCCAATTTTTCCGTTTTTGATTTGTTAAAAAAGTTTGAAATATCCAATAAATGTCGTTCCACTTCATGATTGTGTCCCACTTGTTGTTGATTCTTCACAAAAAAATGTCTTTATGTTTGAAGCCTGAAATGTGGCAAAAGGTCGCAAAGTTCAAGGGGGCCGAATACTTTCGCAAGGCACTGTATATAGCCTCCACATTGACTCTGTACCCTAACACCCTGTATATAGCCTCCACATTGACTCTATACCGTAATACCCTGTATATAGCCTCCACATTGACTCTATACAGGTACTCCCTGTATAAAGACTTGCTTTTTTTTATTTTACTGTTGCTGTTTAATTATTTGTTACTTTGATTTTCAATTTCATACTTAACCCTTTTTTTCTTAACTTCTTAAAGCTTTGTTGGTGTCACGCCCTGGCCATAGAGAGGGTTTTATTCTCTATTGTGTTTAGGCCAGGGTGTGACTAGGGTGGGCATTCTATTTTCTTTAGTTCTATGTTTTCTATTTCTTTGTGTTTGGTCGGGTATGGTTCTCAATCAGAGGCCGCTGTCTATCGTTGGCTAAAGAATGTATGGCTAAATGTATCTAACTTATGGCTGAAATGTTGCTCATAACTCCCTCTGATTTTGTTGGTCCTTCTATCTTTGGTATTGTAGCAACCTACTGAGGTCATTGCGGTATTTTAAGGATCATTTGGCGTTTTTGGCTACATTCTGTTTTGTTTTGATGACACATTTGACATTGACCTTTCCTCCTACAGAACCTGGTAATCCTGCAGACTCCTAGATGACATCCGCTGTCATCCGCTGTCATCCGCTGTTCCAAATTATATGAAAATCATCCTCCTCACCCACTCTATTTCTCTCTCTCTCTCTCTCTCTCTCTCTGTGTCTCTCTCTTTCTGACTCTCTCTCTTTCTGACTCTCTCTCTTTCTGACTCTCTCTCTCTTTGTCTCTCTCATATATACAGTGAGCTCCAAAATTACTGGCACCCCTTAAACAAATATAAACAATATAATTATAGAGATAAACTCAAAATACCAACGTGAGAAATACTGTACTTTATTAATGTTTCAATGGAACCAACCAAAATAATTTATTGATTTAATTTAAAATCAATGTCCTCCAAATCAAGGTTTCACAAGTAATGGCACCCTTAAAGATTATTGTAAATAACATCTACCAAAATTAAACCACAAAAAATTCCACTTATTAAAGTTTATCTAAGTCTTAAGGAACTATATTGAGCCATTACATCACTTCCTGTTTCACTAGGGTATAAAAATGAGGTAACACACATGCAATATCCCGCTGTTGTCCAACACCACGAAGAAAACAACAGAACTGGCAGTTCAAAAGAGACAGATGGTCGTAGACCTTCATGAATCTGGTAACGGCTACAAGAAGATCCACAAATGATTGAATATACCACTGAGCACTGTCAGGGCAATTATTAGAAAATTAGAAATATATGGAACAGTTGAAAACCTCACGGGTAGACGACACAAATGCATTTTGCCCCCAAGGAGAGGGATGAGGATGGTGAGAGAAGCAACAAAATCCCCAAGAATCACTGTGAAAGAATTGCCTTGGTGGCGTCTTGGGGTCACCGGGTTTCAAAAAGCACCATCAGACGCCACCTCCACAACCACAGGCCCTTTGGAAGGGTTGCCGGAAGAAAGCTCTTTCTGACCACAAGACACAGACGCAAGCGTTTGGAGTTTACCAAATGTCATTTAAATTAAATTATGACTGGAAGAAGGTGCTCTGGTCAGATGAGACCAAAATGGAACGTTTTGCATCGGCATGTTTGGTGTCGATTTTCCCAAAACTTATTTTCTACAAATGTGATTTCTGGATTTTTTTTTCTCATTTTGTCTGCCATAGTTGAAGTGTACCTATGATGAAAATTACAGGCCTCTCTCATCTTTTTAAGTGGGAGAACTTGCACAATTGGTGGCTGACTAAATACTTTTTTGCCCCACTGTATATGTTGAAGAGGGTGGTGCTTAAGCTGCATCCCTGTTTCACCCCACGGCCATGTGTAAAGAAACGTGTGTTTTTATGTCAATTTTAACCGCACACATGTTGTTTGTGTACAAATCTTGTTTACAAATCTTTCAAGGTAAAGATAACTGAACTAAATGACTATCGCCCCATAGGACTCACTTCTGTCATCATGAAGTGCTTTGAGAGACCCCAACAGGTCCACAGACGATACAATCGCCATGACACTGCATACTGCCCTATCCCATCTGGACAAGAGGAATACCTATGTAAGAATGCTGTTCATTGTCTACAGCTCAGCATTCAACACCATAGTACCCTCCAAGCTCATCATAAAGCTTAAGGCTCTGGGTCTCAACCCCGCCTTGTGCATCTGGGTCCTGGACTTTCTGACGGGCCGCCCCCAGGTGGTGAGGGTAGGTAACAACATCTCCACCCCGCTGATCCTCAACACTGGGGCCCCACAAGGGTGCGTTCTGAGCCCCCTCTTTACTTCCTGTTCACCCACGACTGCGTGGCCACACACGCCTCCAACTCAATCATCAAGTTTGCAGACGACACTACAGTAGTAGGCTTGATTACCATCAATGACGAGACAGCCTACATGGAGGAGGTGAGGGCCCTCGGAGTGTGGTGTCAGGAAAATAACCTCACACTCAACATCAACAAAACAAAGGAGATGATCGTGGACTTCAGGAAACAGCAGAGGGAGCACCCCCCCCCCCCCCCCTATCCACATCGACGGGAAGTGGAGAAGGTGGAAAGTTTTAAGTTCCTCGGCGTACACATCACGGACATCACGGACAAACTGAATTGGTCCACTCACACAGACAGCATGGTGAAGAAGGTGCAACAGAGCCTCTTCAACCTCAGGAGGCTGAATATATTTGGCTTGTCACCTAAAACCCTCACAAAATGTTACAGATGTACAATTGAGAGCATCCTGTCAGGTTGTATCACCGCCTGGTACGGCAACTACACAGTCCTCAACCATAAGGCTCTCCAGAGGGTAGTGAGGTCTGCACAACGCATCACCAGGGGGCAAACTACCTGCCCTCCAGGACACCTACACCACCCGATGTCACAGGAAGGACAAAAAGATCATGAAGGACAACAACCACCCGAGCCAGTGCCTGTTCACCTCGTTGTCATCCAGAAGGTGACGTCAGTACAGGTGCATCAAAGCTGGGCAGGGAGATTGAAAAACAGCTTCTATCTCAAGGCCATCAGACTGTTAAACAGCCACCACTAACATAGAGAGGCAGCTGCCAACATACAGACTCAAATCTCTGGCCTCTTTAATAAATGGACTTAATCAAGGAATCACTAGTCACTTTTCATCTCATATGCATATACTGTATTCTATACCATCTACTGCATCTTGCCTATGCCGCTCGGCCATCGCTCATCCATATATTTATATGTACATATTCTTATTCATCCCTTTACACTTGTGTGTATTAGGTAGTTGTTGTGAAATTGTTAGATTACTTGTTAGATATTACTGCATAGTCGGAACTAGAAGCACAAGCATTTCGCTACACTCAAATGAACATCTGCTAACCGTGTGTATGTGACAAAGACAATTTGATTTGATTTACATGGATTGGATCATGTTGTATGTTTTTTCTCAACACCACTTTCCATCAGTTTGTATAGCAGACCCTTGTATCAAATATAGTCAAAAGCTGTTTTGAAATCAACAAAGCATGATAAGACTTTGCCTTTGTTTGTTTGTTTGTCAATAAGGGTGTGCAGGGTGAATACGTGGTCTGCCGTACGATTATTTGGTAAAAAGCCAATTTGACATTTGCTCAGTGCACTGTTTTCACTGAGGAAATATACGAGTCTGCTGTTAATGATAATGCAGAGGATTTTCCCAAGGTTGCTGTTGACGCAGATCCCACTGTAGTTGTTGGGGTCAAATTTGCCTCCACTTTTGTGGATTGGGGTGATCAGTCCTTGGTTCCAAATTTTGGGGAAGATGCTGAGGATGATGTTAAAACCTTTAAATATAGCCAATTGGAATTTGTGGTCTGTGTATATTTTCTCATTGCTCTCTGTCTCTCTAGATATTATTCAACAACACCACTGACAGTACAGCAGCCCGCTCTGTTCGTCTATATCAACCTTGTCACACACTGTGGGAGGGATTAAAATAGACACTGTGTGTTGTGTGTGTGTGTTGTGTGTGTGTGTGTGTGCCAACCATCTAATCCAGGTCTCCTCCCTCATCCTCTTATCTCCTCTCTCCTCCTCGTGCTCTTGAACTTGAGGCATCTCTCCCGCTCTCTCTCTCTCTAATTATACAAATTATTACGAATCTCATCTATTTCTACAACTTATTTTCTTCTAATCTGATTTAACCGTACAACCAAAAAGTTATTTTTTTATTAATTTTCATGATACAGCCAATTGTGACTATGTGGTTGTGGTAACCATTGACAACTCTCTCTCACCACTAAGCTGTGATGTTCTACAATATTCCTGGCATTTTAAATTATAATGGTATGCACAGTTATCTTCTTCCTACGAAGCATTTTCCAGACAGCTACATTATGCAATGTTACACGACAGAAGACATCGATTAAAGAAGCAAGCAGCAATTCAACACAAAAAGCTCTGCATTTTGACAGTCAGCAACAGTCGGCCAACCAGACAGTTAGCCTAGCCAGCCAGTAAACCAGACAGTTAGTGTCACGTTCTGACCATCGTTCGTGTGTGTTTTCCTTGTTTTAGTGTTGGTCAGGACGTGAGCTGGGTGGGCATTCTATGTTGGATGTCTTGTTTGTCTATTTCTATGTCTGGCCTGATATGGTTCTCAATCAGAGGCAGGTGTTAGTCATTGTCTCTGATTGGGAACCATATTTAGGTAGCCTGGGTTTCACTGTGTGTTTGTGGGTGATTGTCCTTAGTGTCCTCTGTGTTAGTTTGCACCAGTTTAGGCTGTTTCGGTTTTCACATTACGTTTATTGTTTTTGTATTGATTCGTGTTTACGTTGTTAAATAAACATGGATCGCAATAGCCACGCTGCATTTTGGTCCGACTCTCCTTCTCACCAAGAAAACGTTACAGTTAGCCTAGCCAGCCAGTAAACCAGACAGTTAGCCTAGCCAGCCAGTAAACCAGACAGTTAGCCTAGCCAGCCAGTAAAGCAGACAGTTAGCCTAGCCAGCCAGTAAACCAGACAGTTAGCCTAGCCAGCCAGTAAACCAGTTAGCCTAGCCAGCCAGTAAACCAGACAGTTAGCCTAGCCAGCCAGTAAACCAGACAGTTAGCCTAGCCAGCCAGTAAACCAGACAGTCATTCAATCAGGGCAGCCAGGCAGTCAGTCAGAGTCAGTCGGTCAACCATTTAGTCAGGCAGGCAGTCATTCAGTTAGTCAGTCACAGTCGGTCAGTGTGCAGCCTGTTTTTCAACAGAGCTGAGTGGACCGGCTGTGGGGGTATAATGGCTGATACGTTGGACCAGCTGTGGGGGTATAATGGCTGATACGTTGGACCGGCTGTGGGGGTATACTGGCTGATACGTTGGACCAGCTGTGGGGGTATACTGGCTGATTCGTTGGACCGGCTGTGGGGGTATAATGGCTGATACGTTGGACCGGCTGTGGGGGTATAATGGCTGATACGTTGGACCGGCTGTGGGGGTATAATGGCTGATACGTTGGACCGGCTGTGGGGGTATAATGGCTGATACGTTGGACCGGCTGTGGGGGTATAATGGCTAATACGTTGGACCGGCTGTGGGGGTATACTGGCTGATTCATTGGACCGGCTGTGGGGGTATAATGGCTGATACGTTGGACCGGCTGTGGGGGTATAATGGCTGATACGTTGGACCGGCTGTGGGGGTATAATGGCTGATACGTTGGACCGGCTGTGGGGGTATAATGGCTGATACGTTGGACCGGCTGTGGGGGTATAATGGCTGATACGTTGGACCGGCTGTGGGGGTATAATGGCTGATTCGTTGGACCAGCTGTGGGGGTTTAATGGCTGATACGTTGGACCAGCTGTGGGGGTATAATGGCTGATACGTTGGACCAGCTGTGGGGGTATACTGGCTGATTCGTTGGACCGGCTGTGGGGGTATAATGGCTGATACGTTGGACCGGCTGTGGGGGTATAATGGCTGATACGTTGGACCAGCTGTGGGGGTATAATGGCTGATACGTTGGACCGGCTGTGGGGGTATAATGGCTGATACGTTGGACCGGCTGTGGGGGTATAATGGCTGATACGTTGGACCAGCTGTGGGGGTATAATGGCTGATACGTGTGTCAGTTGGAGCTAATGATGAGTATGACAACCGTGTATGTAAGTGTGTGAGAATTAACGCTGCAGGTTAGGAAAAATAACGTAGCAGGGTAAGAAGAATTAACTGAAAAGGCTGCCATTCAAAGTAGTGCACTAAAGAGGGAAAAGGCTGCCATTCAAAGTAGTGCACTAAAGAGGGAAAGGCTGCCGTTCAAAGTAGTGCACTAAAGAGGGAAAAGGCTGCCATTCATAGTAGTGCTCTAACGAGGGAAAGGCTGCCATTCAAAGTAGTGCACTAAAGAGGGAAAGGCTGCCATTCAAAGTAGTGCACTAAAGATGGAAAAGGATGCCATTCAAAGTAGTGCACTAAAGAGGGAAAGGCTGCCATTCAAAGTAGTGCACTAAAGAGGGAAAGGCTGCCATTCAAAGTAGTGCACTAAAGAGGGAAAAGGCTGCCATTCAAAGTAGTGCACTAAAGAGGGAAAGGCTGCCGTTCAAAGTAGTGCACTAAAGAGGGAAAAGGCTGCCATTCATAGTAGTGCTCTAACGAGGGAAAGGCTGCCATTCAAAGTAGTGCACTAAAGAGGGAAAGGCTGCCATTCAAAGTAGTGCACTAAAGATGGAAAAGGATGCCATTCAAAGTAGTGCACTAAAGAGGGAAAGGCTGCCATTCAAAGTAGTGCACTAAAGAGGGAAAGGCTGCCATTCAAAGTAGTGCACTAAAGAGGGAAAAGGCTGCCATTCAAAGTAGTGCACTAAAGAGGGAAAGGCTGCCATTCAAAGTAGTGCACTAAAGAGGGAAAGGCTGCCATTCGGGATGCGACCCAGAGAGTTTAGATCTTATTTGACAGGGTACAACAATGATTTAACAAATCCACTCCACACTAGTTACAGATGTAGGATCTTAATTTGAACTCTCTTTTGTTGCTGAGAATGTTCCTGCACAACCGGGAAATGCAAACATGTTGTGTATATGAGTTTTAAAAAGTCTTCCAAAGTTTGTAATTTCCACTTTGAAATGTCAGACTTGATTTGCCATAACGAAAAATGTATCAGCCCTTAGAAATGTCCACGAATTATAATCCACATAATAATTCACATGTCCTGTTGCTGCCATATTATTTTCCTTCGTAGCAAACTGGCTCAAATTAATATCCTACATCTGTAGGTAGGCTTCACTCTGTCCGTTGTGCTGTTGATTTTGGCACAGCGCGGCGCACAGAGTGAGACGCCCACAGACGCTCAAAGCTAAGGCACTGAATGCGCAGATAGGGACCAATTTGTGTCAGTCTCGTTCTGTGAAGATCAGACCAGAGCAGTAGCGGTGCAGACGCGGTAGCAGTAGAAGAAGGAGTAGCATACCATAAGGAAGGAAAAAGACTAGATAGCCACACAGCTCTCTCTGAAGAAGGTGGCATTGCCTTATTTTCTCCTCCTCCTCCTGGAATCCAGATATGAAGTGAAGGTTAAAATGTTCTGAGCTTCTGTCAAACCTCGGGAGTTCGGTGGGTCCATTCACAGGTAGACTAGTATCAACAAACCGATACAGACAACGCGAAAACGTACATTTTTTGTTTTTTGTTGTTGTTATTGTTGTTGTACTGAAAGCAAAGCCGGAGGATTCGAGAACGGAGTGATATCGTCCAGAATCTCTCTCCCATCTACAACCGTCGAGATGAATACCAACGACGCTAAGGAGTATCTCACCAGGCGGGAGATACCTCAACTGTTTGAGGTGAGATCAACTGAATGGGCTTTGGCTTCGCGGGATTCAGTTACAATACTTTTATCGATGGCAGTATTACAGATTCATTAGGGTATTGTCCTTTAGTGTTTGAAAAAAAAGAAAGATTCGTTTAGTCGTTCACATTAGGCTAAGTGGTATTTAGTAAATGGATAAATGAGACCGTGTGTGGAGCCTAAATGATAGCTACAGTAGCCGTACCATATAAATAAGTGCATACTGCATATATCCCATCCATCTTTTTGTTTCAGTTCAGGATCAATCAGAGTGTGGCGTTTGAAAGGTTTCATATCACGTTTGAAATGGTCGAATCTAATCCAATATAACCAATGACAATATAGGTTTTATTCATGTTTATTTTCAGCCAGATAATGTTATTAATTAAGAAGACAACGGACTGATGCTGTAACTAAATACATACATACATACATCAAGTTGGGTAACCAATTCGAGTCATGGTGTGAAATTAATGTTTCCAACTCTCAGGCAGAGAGAGAGAGAGACCCGCCACAAATATTCTTACATATTCAAGACATTCTGCATAGTTTGTTCTATTTCAGTGCGTTTCAATAATGAATATATATTTCCTAACTAACCAGACACATTCTTAACCTTTGAATAGATAGGTCAATGCTTTAAAAAAAAATAGATATGCTTTTTATTTATTTATTTGTATAGTTTTAATGTTTAGTTAATTGTATATTCATACTTTTTTTTAGTAGTATAGTTAAGTATAGGAGGTTCTACCAAGCATTTGAGTCATTTTCCCGATCAAAAATATTATTATAAAAAATATATATATTTTGTAACCCATAAATCAATGAACCGTCCTGTAAATCTTTGGCCCCACCCCCAGTCCATTGTGTTGGGTTGGAAAATACAACTGTAAATCAATGGGTTGACTGTAGCTGCCCAAAGGGCACCCTATTCCCTACATAGTGCACTACTTTTGACCAGGGCCAATAGGCTAGTTCTAACACTTATGTAAGGGCGCCGTTTGGGACGGAGAAGAGGGTGGATGTTTAGTTTGAAAGCGTGTCTTTAGTCTCGGGGGGGGGAGCATTGTTTAAGAACCTGCAGGGTTAAAGAATGACAGACACACAAGCAATCACCAATGTAAACACAAACATACTTAAGTGGTATTTCTCTCTACATGGGTGAAAAGAAAAGTCTCTCATAAAAGGATTCCTTCGTTTGTGTTCCTGCTAGAGAACAGTACAGTCAACATAGATAGAAGGCCTGGGTCTTTCCTATGGATGTCAGCTTCTATCAACTGTAATAAGTTAACCCAGGCTGGGATACTTGGGTAATTCCCTACAATCGTGACGGAGTGTTGTGCTGATCTAACACACCTGTGAAAACACAGTGCAGAAATGTACAATGCTCTACGATTACGTTTCAAGTCTTAAAACAATGTAATAACATCAACATGTATCTGTTAGGGTTAGAAGAGGTTAGGGTTAAGGGGTCAGGGTTAAGGGGTCAGGGTTAAGGGTCAGGGTTAAGGTTCAGGTTTAGGGTTATGTATCGGTCTCTCCCATTGTGTTGTTTTCTCCAGAGCCTGTTGACAGGGTTCAGGTTCTCTAAGCCTCTAGTGGTCCGTGATTAGTGTTAGGGTTAAGACTGGTTAGGGTCAGGGTAAAGACTGGTTAGGGTTAGAGGTCAGGGTCTGGGTTAGGGTTAAGACTGGTTAGGGTTAAGACTGGTTAAGGTTAGAGGTCAGGGTCTGGGTTAGGGTTAAGACTGGTTAGGGTTAGGGTTAAGACTAGTTAGGGTTAAGACTAGTTAGGGTTAGGGTTAAGACTGGTTAGGGTTAAGACTGGTTAGGGTTAGGGTTAAGACTGGTTAGGGTTAGAGGTCAGGGTCTGGGGTTAGGGTTAAAACTGGTTAGGGTTAGAGGTCAGGGTCTGGGTTAGGGTTAAGACTGGTTAGGGTTAGAGGTCACAGTTTGGGTTAGGTTTAGAGGTCAGGGTCTGGGGTCAAGGTTAGGGTTATGTATCTGTCTCTCTCATTGGGTTGTTGTTATTATTGTTGTTGATGTTGTATTTGTCTTCTCCAGAGCCTGTTGACAGGGTTGATGTACTATAAACCAGAGGACCCTATAGACTACCTGGAGGTGTGTCTAAAGAAGGTGAGGGAGCTCGGGGGAACAGACAGGGTCCGGTGGGACACATTCGTCGGCCAGGAGAAGAAGTCCCTTCCCCCCCTTAACGGAGGACAGTCACGTAGGTCCTTCTTCAGAAACGGTGAGTTGTGTGTGTGTGTGTGTTCTGCCACACAAGGAATGAGTAGTGAGAGGGCTGAGGAGGCTCTTTTTTCAATTAGTCTTTCCTCGATTCCTTGCATCCTCTCTCCTTCCCAAACCGTATTGGAGGAGAAGATCCAAGGTCTCCCACTCTGGCCATTTCCTCCAAACCATTTTGAGGAAAAAAAGGCATGGAGAGAGGACATGAGGAATGGACGAAATACAGAGTGAGTGTCGAGGTTACTCCTGAAAAAACATTGAGATCAGGAGCAATACCCTAAAAGACAAGATGTTGTGTCTGTCCACCCATTCTAACCTGGGGGTCATGCTATTGTAGCAGCTGGATAGATAGTACATTATTAGCAGAGATAACTTACTGTAACTGTCCAATGGAAATGTTGTGTTCTGTGTTTATTCCAACACCTCCGGAAGAGACACAGATTCGCACAGAGGTTGGAGCAGAGGGCAGCTATTGTAGTGTAGCGGTGCTCCTAGTTAGGGGTCAAAGGCACAGGGATAGTTAGGAGTGGCTGGGCAGGGTTTCCCTGTAGATAACATTGTCTCAAAACCTCAAGGTCAGTATCCCTTCTGAATGAGACGCTAAAGATGTCTGTCTGTCCACCTGTTCTAGCCTGGTGTAAGGTTATTGTTGCAGCTGAATAGATAGCTAGCTGTACAATAGATACAGGTGAAGTCGGAAGTTTACATACACTCTTTAGCCAAATACATTTAAACTCAAGTTTTGGCACAATTCCTGACATTTAATCTGTGTAAAAAAAAAATCCCTGTCTCAGGTCAGTTAGGATCACCACTCGTCACGATCGTCATAATAAGTGGACCAAAGCACAGCGTGATCTGGGTTCCACATCTTTTATTTACTAAGTGAAACTCACAGCAAAACAAATCAATCATCTCAAAACGAAACGTGAAGCTAAACAATAGAGCTAACAGGCAACTATCCAGATCCCACAAAGCACAAAAAGGGAAATGGTTGCCTAAATATGATTTAACAATCAGAGACAACGACAAAAAGCTGCCTCTGATTGGGAACCAACCATAATCACCTAGATGACCCTCCCTAGTCACACCCCAACATAGAGAATTAAAAGCTCTCTACGGTCAGGGCGTGACACCACTTTATTTTAACAATGTGAAATGTCAGAATAATGAATGATTTATTTAAGCTTGCATTTCTTTCATCACATTCCCAGTGGGTCAGAAGTTTACTGACACATTGTTAAAATAAAGTGGTGTCACGCCCTGACCGTAGAGAGCTTTTAATTCTCTATGTTGGGGTGTGACTAGGGAGGGTCATCTAGGTGATTATGGTTGGTTCCCAATCAGAGGCAGCTTTTTGTCGTTGTCTCTGATTGTTAAATCATATTTAGGCAGCCACTCAGTTAAATTATGATTATTTTTTAAACATTTTACCCCTTTTTCTCCCCAATTTCGTGGTATCCAATTGTTTAGTAGCTACTTCATCGCTACAACTCCCATACGGGCTCGGGAGAGACAAAGGTTGAAAGTCATGCGTCCTCCGATACACAACCCAACCAAGCCGCACTGCTTCTTAAAACAGCGCGCATCCAACCAGGAAGCCAGCTGCACCAATGTGTCGGAGGAAACACCGTGCACCTGGCAACCTTGGTTATCGTGCACTGCGCCTGGCCCGCCACAGGAGTCGCTGGTGCGTGATGAGACAAGGATATCCCTACCGGCCAAACCCTCCATAACCCAGACGATGCTAGGCCAATTGTGCGTCGCCCCACGGACCACCCGGTCACGGCCGGTTACGACAGAGCCTGGTCGCAAACCTAGAGTCTCTGGTGGCACAGCTGGCACTGCAGTACAGCGCCCTTGACCACTGCGCCACTCGGGAGGCCCTTCCTTTAAATTGTTTAACTTGGGTCAAACGTTTCGGGTAGCATTCCACAAGCTTCCCACAGTAGGTTGGGTGAATTTTGTCCCATTCCACCTGACAAAGCTGGTGTAACGGAGTCACGTTTGTAGGCCTCCTTGCTCACACACGCTTTTTCAGTTCTGCGAGAGTCTTGAGATGTTACTTCAATATATCCATATAATTTTCCTACCTCATGATGCCATCTATTTAGTGAAGTGCACCAGTCCCTCCTGCAGAAAAGCACCCCCACAACATGATGCTGCCACCCCACAACATGATGCTGCCACCCCCACAACATGATGCTGCCACCCCCGTGCTTCACGGTTGGGATGGTGTTCTTCGGCTTGCAAGCCTCCTCTTTTTTCCTCCAAACATAACGATGGTCATTATGGCCAAACAGTTCTATTTTTGTTTCATCAGACCAGAGGAAATTTGTCCAAAAAGTACAATCTTTGTCTCCATGTGCAGTTGCAAACCATAGACTGGCTTTATTATGGCGGTTTTGGAGCAGTGGCTTCTTCCTTGCTGAGCGGCCTTTCAGGTTATGTCGATATAGGACTTGTTTTACTGTGGATATAGATACTTTTGTACCTGTTTCCTCCAGCATCTTCACAAGGTCCTTTGCTGTTGTTCTGGGATTGATTTGCACTTTTCGTACCAAAGTAAGTTAATCTGTAGGAGACAGAACGCCTCTCATTCCTGAGCGGTATGACGGCTGCGTGGTCCCATGGTGTTTATACTTGCGTACTATTGTTTGTACAGATGAACGTGGTACCTTCAGACGTTTGGAAATTGCTCCCAAGGATGAACCAGACTTGTGGAGGTCTACAATTTTTTTCTGAGGTCTTGGCTGATTTCTTTAGATTTTCCCATGATGTCAAGCAAAGAGGCACTGAGTTTGAAGGTAGGCCTTGAAATACATCCACAGGTGCACCTCCAATTGTCTCAAATTATGTCAATTAGCCTATCAGAAGCTTCTAAAGCCATGACATCATTTTCTGGAATTTTCCAAGCTGTTTAAAGGCACATTCAACTTAGTGTATGTACACTTCTGACCCACTGGAATTGTGATACAGTGAATTATGAGTGAAATAATCTGTCTGTAAACAATTGTTGGAAAAATTACTTGTGTCATGCACAAAGTAGATGTCCTAGCCGACTTGCCAAAACTATAGTTTGTTAACGAGACATTTGCGGAGTGGTTGAAAAACAAGTTTTAATGACTCTAACCTAAGTGTATGTACTGTTAAAGTCGGAAGTGTGCACTTAGGTTGGAGTCATTAACACTTGTAGTACACTATATAGGGAATAGGGCCCTGGTCTATAGTAGTGCACTATATAGGGAATAGGGCCCTGGTCTATAGTAGTGTACTATATATGGAATAGGGCTCTGGTCTATAGTAGTGCACTATATAGGGAATAGGGCTCTGGTCTATAGTAGTAGCACTATATAGGGAATAGGGCTCTGGTCTATAGTAGTGTACTATATAGGGAATAGGGCTCTGGTGTATAGTAGTGTACTATATAGGGAATAGGGCTCTGGTCTATAGTAGTGTACTATATAGGGAATAAGGCTCTGGTCTATAGTAGTGTACTATATAGGGAATAGGGCTCTGGTCTATAGTAGTAGGGAATAGGGCTCTGGTCTATAGTAGTGTACTATATAGGGAATAGGGCTCTGGTCTATAGTAGTAGGGAATAGGGCTCTGGTCTATAGTAGTGTACTATATAGGGAATAGGGCTCTGGTCTATAGTAGTGCACTATATAGGGAATAGGGCTCTGGTCTATAGTAGTGTACTATATAGGGAATAGGGCTCTGGTCTATAGTAGTAGGGAATAGGGCTCTGGTCTATAGTAGTGTACTATATAGGGAATAGGGCTCTGGTCTATAGTAGTGTACTATATAGGGAATAGGGCTCTGGTCTATAGTAGTGTACTATATAGGGAATAGGGCTCTGGTCTATAGTAGTAGGGAATAGGGCTCTGGTCTATAGTAGTGTACTATATAGGGAATAGGGCTCTGGTCTATAGTAGTGTACTATATAGGGAATAGGGCTCTGGTCTATAATAGTGTACTATATAGGGAATAGGGCTCTGGTCTATAGTAGTGTACTATATAGGGAATAGGGCTCTGGTCTATAGTAGTGTACTATATAGGGAATAGGGCTCTGGTCTATAGTAGTGTACTATATAGGGAATAGGGCTCTGGTCTATAGTAGTGTACTATATAGGGAATAGGGCTCTGGTCTATAGTAGTGTACTATATAGGGAATAGGGCTCTGGTCTATAGTAGTGTACTATATAGGGAATAGGGCTCTGGTCTATAGTAGTGTACTATATAAGGAATAGGGCTCTGGTCTATAGTAGTGTCTATAGTAGGGCTCTGGTCTATAGTAGTGTCTATAGTAGTGTACTATATAGTAGTGTACTATATAGGGAATAGGGCTCTGGTCTATAGTAGTGTCTATAGTAGTGTACTATATAGTAGTGTACTATATAGGGAATAGGGCTCTGGTCTATAGTAGTGTACTATATAAGGAATAGGGCTCTGGTCTATAGTAGTGTCTATAGTAGGGCTCTGGTCTATAGTAGTGTCTATAGTAGTGTACTATATAGTAGTGTACTATATAGGGAATAGGGCTCTGGTCTATAGTAGTAGGGAATAGGGCTCTGGTCTATAGTAGTAGGGAATAGGGCTCTGGTCTATAGTAGTAGGGAATAGGGCTCTGGTCTATAGTAGTAGGGAATAGGGCTCTGGTCTATAGTACTAGGGAATAGGGCTCTGGTCTATAGTAGTAGTGAATAGGGCTCTGGTCTATAGTACTAGGGAATAGGGCTCTGGTCTATAGTAGTAGTGAATAGGGCTCTGGTCTATAGTAGTAGGGAATAGGGCTCTGGTCTATAGTAGTAGGGAATAGGGCTCTGGTCTATAGTAGTAGTGAATAGGGCTCTGGTCTATAGTAGTAGGGAATAGGGCTCTGGTCTATAGTAGTGCACTATAGAGGGAATAGGGCTCTGGTCTATAGTAGTAGGGAATAGGGCTCTGGTCTATAGTAGTAGGGAATAGGGCTCTGGTCTATAGTAGTGCACTATAGAGGGAATAGGGCTCTGGTCTATAGTAGTGTACTATAGAGGGAATAGGGCTCTGGTCTATAGTAGTACCACTATAGAGGGAATAGGGCTCTGGTCTATAGTAGTACACTATATAGGGAATAGGGCTCTGGTCTATAGTAGTAGGGAATAGGGCTCTGGTCTATAGTAGTGCACTATAGAGGGAATAGGGCTCTGGTCTATAGTAATGTACTATAGAGGGAATAGGGCTCTGGTCTATAGTAGTACCACTATAGAGGGAATAGGGCTCTGGTCTATAGTAGTGTACTATATAGGGAATAGGTCTCTGGTCTATAGTAGTGTACTATATAGGGAATAGGGCTCTGGTCTATAGTAGTGTACTATATAGGGAATAGGGCTCTGGTCTATAGTAGTGCACTATAGAGGGAATAGGGCTCTGGTCTATAGTAGTGTACTATATAGGGAATAGGGCTCTGGTCTATAGTAGTGTACTATAGAGGGAATAGGGCTCTGGTCTATAGTAGTACCACTATAGAGGGAATAGGGCTCTGGTGTATAGTAGTGTACTATATAGGGAATAGGGCTCTGGTCTATAGTAGTAGTAGTGAATAGGGAACAGGGCTCTGGTCTAAAATAGTGCACTATATAGGGAATAGGGCTCTGGTCTATAGTAGTGTACTATATAGGGAATAGGGCTCTGGTCTATAGTAGTGTACTATATAGGGAATAGGGCTCTGGTCTATAGTAGTGTACTATATAGGGAATAGGGCTCTGGTCTATAGTAGTGTACTATATAGGGAATAGGGCTCTGGTCTATAGTAGTACCACTATAGAGGGAATAGGGCTCTGGTCTATAGTGGTGTACTATATAGGGAATAGGGCTCTGGTCTATAGTAGTGTACTATATAGGGAATAGGGCTCTGGTCTATAGTAGTGCACTATATAGGGAATAGGGCTCTGGTCTGTAGTAGTATTGAATAGGGCCCTGGTCTATAGTAGTGTACTATATAGGGAATAGGGCTCTGGTCTATAGTAGTGTACTGTATAGGGAATAGGGCTCTGGTCTATAGTAGTGCACTATATAGGGAATAGGGCTCTGGTCTATAGTAGTAGTGAATAGGGCTCTGGTCTATAGTAGTAGTGAATAGGGCTCTGGTCTATAGTAGTAGTGAATAGGGCTCTGGTCTATAGTAGTAGTGAATAGGGCTCTGGTCTATAGTAGTGCACTATAGAGGGAATAGGGCTCTGGTCTATAGTAGTAGGGAATAGGGCTCTGGTCTATAGTAGTAGGGAATAGGGCTCTTGGTCTATAGTAGTGCACTATAGAGGGAATAGGGCTCTGGTCTATAGTAGTGTACTATAGAGGGAATAGGGCTCTGGTCTATAGTAGTAGGGAATAGGGCTCTGGTCTATAGTAGTAGGGAATAGGGCTCTGGTCTATAGTAGTGCACTATAGAGGGAATAGGGCTCTGGTCTATAGTAGTGTACTATAGAGGGAATAGGGCTCTGGTCTATAGTAGTACCACTATAGAGGGAATAGGGCTCTGTGGTCTATAGTAGTAGTGAATAGGGCTCTGGTCTATAGTAGTGCACTATAGAGGGAATAGGGCTCTGGTCTATAGTAGTAGGGAATAGGGCTCTGGTCTATAGTAGTAGGGAATAGGGCTCTGGTCTATAGTAGTGCACTATAGAGGGAATAGGGCTCTGGTCTATAGTAGTGTACTATAGAGGGAATAGGGCTCTGGTCTATAGTAGTACCACTATAGAGGGAATAGGGCTCTGGTCTATAGTAGTACACTATATAGGGAATAGGGCTCTGGTCTATAGTAGTAGGGAATAGGGCTCTGGTCTATAGTAGTGCACTATAGAGGGAATAGGGCTCTGGTCTATAGTAATGTACTATAGAGGGAATAGGGCTCTGGTCTATAGTAGTACCACTATAGAGGGAATAGGGCTCTGGTCTATAGTAGTGTACTATATAGGGAATAGGTCTCTGGTCTATAGTAGTGTACTATATAGGGAATAGGGCTCTGGTCTATAGTAGTGTACTATATAGGGAATAGGGCTCTGGTCTATAGTAGTGCACTATAGAGGGAATAGGGCTCTGGTCTATAGTAGTGTACTATATAGGGAATAGGGCTCTGGTCTATAGTAGTGTACTATAGAGGGAATAGGGCTCTGGTCTATAGTAGTACCACTATAGAGGGAATAGGGCTCTGGTGTATAGTAGTGTACTATATAGGGAATAGGGCTCTGGTCTATAGTAGTAGTAGTGAATAGGGAACAGGGCTCTGGTCTATAGTAGTGTACTATATAGGGAATAGGGCTCTGGTCTATAGTAGTGTACTATATAGGGAATAGGGCTCTGGTCTATAGTAGTGTACTATATAGGGAATAGGGCTCTGGTCTATAGTAGTGTACTATATAGGGAATAGGGCTCTGGTCTATAGTAGTGTACTATATAGGGAATAGGGCTCTGGTCTATAGTAGTGTACTATATAGGGAATAGGGCTCTGGTCTATAGTAGTGTATTATATAGGGAATAGGGCTCTGGTCTATAGTAGTACCACTATAGAGGGAATAGGGCTCTGGTCTATAGTAGTGTACTATATAGGGAATAGGGCTCTGGTCTATAGTAGTGTACTATATAGGGAATAGGGCTCTGGTCTATAGTAGTGCACTATATAGGGAATAGGGCTCTGGTCTGTAGTAGTAGTGAATAGGGCCCTGGTCTATAGTAGTGTACTATATAGGGAATAGGGCTCTGGTCTATAGTAGTGTACTGTATAGGGAATAGGGCTCTGGTCTATAGTAGTGCACTATATAGGGAATAGGGCTCTGGTCTATAGTAGTAGTGAATAGGGCTCTGGTCTATAGTAGTAGTGAATAGGGCTCTGGTCTATAGTAGTAGGGAATAGGGCTCTGGTCTATAGTAGTGCACTATAGAGGGAATAGGGCTCTGGTCTATAGTAATGTACTATAGAGGGAATAGGGCTCTGGTCTATAGTAGTACCACTATAGAGGGAATAGGGCTCTGGTCTATAGTAGTGTACTATATAGGGAATAGGTCTCTGGTCTATAG